>NW_026598125.1:21906-53202 GCF_029784155.1 Uranotaenia lowii
CCCCAAGATTAGTTTTCATTTTACTCTAAGTATCAAGACAAAAAAAAACTTATTCCTCTGCAATTATTGCTTTCAATTTTTAACTTAAAATTGAAAATTCAAATAAAAATTCAGACAGAAGTTTCCTTATCTTTTACTAAATTTCTAGTTTTAATTTGTTTTTCACCAGTTACAATTTATTTCTCATTAAAGGTTCAATTAAGTCGATTCAACGCTATTCTAACATCTTTAAATAACTGAGGTGAGCGTTTATAGCTGATGTCAGCCCTCTTGGGCAGATTCAAATGGCGGTCTTGCAATAAAGAAACATGAATTTTAGTCAGGATATTTTCTATGATATTTGTTTTCGTGGTACAGGGATGGGAGAGTGTGTAATTTAAAAAATTGACGACAATAATAAATTTTACCTTTTTAATGGACGGCAGGAAAGTAGAATAGTCGCTCTGCAAAGCATATTCCCAATTTTTTAAAAGTGAAAATTAACTTAAAATTATATTAACTTGATCAAAGCCCTCATCTGCTACCAGTTCATATTAGCTGAAAGAAGAATTTCGGAATGTCATCTTTCTACTGGATTCCAAACTGCATGCGAAAAACTGTGGACCCCGCCGAGACCGTCCGAAGTTTGATGAAAGGGGAGAAATATTTTGCAATCTAATTTTCTTCCCCAAAGAACTTGAATCTGTCTAGTTCTGCTGCAGCAGCAGCGGCACCAAGAGTGAGTAGAATAAGTTAGGTATCCCGGCGTGCTCACGATAGGGTAGAAGAAGGAAGAAAGAATGAAAAAAAAATCCACCACTTTGACGTTTAAAGCAAGTCGTGGGCTACCCCGAGGGGTGGTTGGTGGAAAAAAAGTTTTTATATTTTTTTATGATTATATGAAATGGCAAGGCGCAGGAGATATGTGCTTGTCATTAAAAACGAAGTATAATCAGTTTGAGTGGGACGAAGACGACGACAAACCAAAAGCAGCAGCAGCACCAGGTCAGAAGCGGAATGACGGAGCAGAGCAAAAGGGAATCATCGCTGAAGTCCGGACAAGGGGTCTGGTCAGACCAGGCATCCGAAAAGTACTGGCGAACGACAGTATTCTTGCGAATGTCGCACATGCACCTCGGTGAAAGCTTCGCGAATATTTCTTCCCCGACAGTTTTAAAAGGAATGGTCGTGCGATGTACAGCGATGGCTTGTTTTACCTCATGCGAGAGTTTGTTCGTGGGTATGAAATTTTTTTAAGCTTCGTGACAGTTTTGGGAATATCTTCGTGACAGTTTTCAATGCGTTGAATTTCGCATGACAGTACTACTTACTCCGTCCGACTGTAGCCGAGATTCGCTCGGGCTGAGTTGATTTCGAACGAACGTATTTTCCTTTCGCTTGAAGCTACTGCGGGTGGTGATCACCCCAATCACCCTCTCCTCCCCTCCCCTCCCCTCCCCTTTTCGCCTAACCTGCACCGGCACCACATATCGCGTTACGCGCCGATCGTATGCTGCTGCTCGGTGCGAATAGATGGCTCGTTCGATCTATTCGAACTGAGCAGTAGCGCATATGATCGGGCATGGGTACGGTATGGGCACGACAGTCACCCGCGACAGTCCTGCCCAAACTGTCGCGCCCTGCAGCCGACAGTTAGGATGAAATTATTTTCGTAACAGGAGGCATGAAGAGATGAAAACCGAACTGTCGGTTGGGTTCGCTACAGCTTAAAGCACAACACTTTCGGCAACGCATGCTTTGAGCAGATCGTTCAGATACAGCCTGGGTTCTCGCACGTGTGCAATGTAGCCGAAGCATTACGATTCGTTACCGACGGTACAGCAGCGAACCGAGTGGTAGGGAAAACCGAGACAGTTTGTTTGGCAAGAAAAAAGCTGTCATAGCAAAGCTGTACTTTTCGGAAGCCTGGGTCAGACCGAGTAGAAGCAGCAAATCTGCTGCAACACTCACTGCCTTCTTCTGAATGGAGACGACTGGAGTGGGGATGAAGTGGCAGACCGTATTATGTCGGGTAACAAAACAAGCTTTCGTTTCTTGCGGTAAATTTGGGAATGGGGCTAGAAAGGAATCGTTCCGGAACGGGGTGGGAGACAAGTGGCATTTCTGGCTCCTTCCATACACTTGAGATGGTTTGTTGTTTTTTTTTCGTTTCAATTCCAAAAGCATAGGGAGCTGTGAGAAAAAGGTGCTACCGGCCGGGAGGGTAGAAACTCGAAGCGATAGGTGGTGGGTGCTTTATTATCCGCCCTTGCCCGGAACGTGAGTTTTTGTCGTTATGATACGGACCAACAACAACCGCGTGGAGGGCAAAGGCGAAATAATCCAGTTCAGGAAGCGCTGCGGATGGAATGTAAATTAGAACGAAATGAGTCATCATTCAACGAGGATGCAATGAAGGATGGCAAATCGGTTTCGAAAGAAACAAAAAATAGACATACTCCTGTCAGGAGATCTTAATTTACGAGCAATAAATATCAGCACCTTCGGTAAGTTCGGTGTTGGTGTGCGAGTTTTGCTTCCGTCCTTCTTAGTTTTCTTACAAATAATTTGTTTGCCAATAGTATCACAGGGTTCCTGAAATCTTCAATCAATAACTGCTTTCAATTTTTTTTCTGGTCTGATTTTTTTCTGGTTTTTAATTCTTACTTCTGTATAGTTCTTAAAAAAAATGCTAATGTAAGATTTAATTCTAAATTCAAAATACTAGATTCAAATCAATGATTTAACTTTTGTTCTTTGTTCAAAATTTGGATTATGAGTTCTGAGTTTTTACTACTGAATTTCATTTGCAGGATGGAGAATTCTTAGTTATAAATTTGTTCGTTCAGAGTCAATTCCTATTCGAGTCAATTCCCTAAAATCAGTATTTTTCTCCGGACAAACTTTAAAGTTGGCAATCGAAGCTACGATTCGTTGGCCAAGCCAACAAATTCAATAATTTTTTGTAAAGGAAGCGGCCATGAAGATTCGTTAGTTTTTTTTATTTATCCTTTTTTTTATGAAAGTTTAAGCTGGAACAAATATCAATTTCTTCTTTTGTTACCACCCCCGCCCCCCCCCCCCTTTGAAATCCCGAAGGGGGAAATAAATAAAGTTTGAAGTGTTTCATGTAAATTTCGACAAAAAATCCATATATCTCAAAAATTACAAGACCGAAAAACAAATTACTTCCTCCATAATTTTTTTGCAATGATATAGTATGCAGTTTTGTTAAATTCAAACTTTTGTGCAATTTATTTCAATTTATTTGTTTTTTTACATTATTTTTTATTACAATTGATGCGGGACAAAGGGTCTGGAACGCACCTTTGAAGCTTTCCATAAAATATGCTCTTGGCTCATTTTCAACTTCTATACATTTTCTCCTACTAAGCATCTGCTTTATCTATCCGTCATTTAATTTCAATCTTTAATTCTTCTATCAAGAATTTTTGTCGTAAAAGTTGCGCAATGCCATTAAACTAGCATATAATAATAATCAACGGTGACTATTCGTTAAAAAAATAGTTGAATATTAATGCTCAATTTTATAATCGTTTGCATATTTATACAATTGCAATTCATCTATTGTAGCTTTCAAATCAGATCGAATTCGCAATTATGTTTTCCAATCCAACATAAATTATTGGAAGTTCATCTAATAATTATTTTCCAATACTGATTTCAGTTGCGAGTTTATAATAATTTTAATTTTTGAATTTCAATCCATAAATTAAGTTTATAACTTCTGAATTTTACGTATACGACGATAGCTATTAACGTTAATCATATCATGAACAACATTTTTTGATTGCATTTTAAAGATAGCTTTCAAATTTATAATAACTTTAATTTTTCTATTTTTGTCATTCTTTATTTTGAATTTCAACTTAAAAAATTGAAAAACACTTTTACAATTTTTTTTAACATTTAAGTTTTTTTCAATTTTTTTTAACATTGAAGTCTTTTTCAATTTTTTTAAGTATAAAAAGTATTTTGAAAATGGAACAATTGACCATCTCATCATTCAGTTTTGTTTAGTGAATTGTGATTATTGACATTTTTTGTCAGTTGGAAGTATTGTTGCCATGTTCAATCCACCTAAGCCCCCTTTTAAATTCATTTTCAATTTTTATCAATGTTCACAAATCAGTTCTAGTTGTTTTTTGGACATTTTTAATCATTTATTTGTGTTTCAAATGAAAGTCGTCTTTACTATTTTGAGAAATTTAAGTTATTTTGATTTTGCAAATAATTTTTGAACCATTAAATATAATTCAAAATAAGATGAAAACTTATATAAGATGTTCGTAAAAATGAATGCGGTTCAGTTAATGTCGAGATTAGTATAAACTATCCTAAAAAAGCCTACCGATTTTGGTATGCGTGCCAATATCAACAATAAAGTTACAAAATATGCGAGAATCCTGTACTAAATAAAGTAACTTATCGAGTTGAGATCGAATTTAGTATTCGATTTTCACTTCTCAAATCTTACGATTTTTTTAACACCTTTAACCAGGGTAGATTTGATTTAAATCAAAGTGTTTTAAATCATGATTCGATTCAGTCACTTGATTTTTAATAGTGATTTAAATTAAAGTTTCTCAGTGAATAGAATACCTGAAATATACTGCATATGGAATGGTTTTTTCTTTATTTTTTCCAAGTTTTTAAGCATCGAAGACTTATTCATCCCCTCGGAAATTTAGAATTGATTTTTTTTCTTGCTCCTTGTGGATATTCCGCAAGTTGTGATCAGGCTTGTAAGTGGTCACCATCGTTTGAATTTTTCCGGAGACTACCATCACACATCGTTCGTGACAATCGTGGAGAGCGCAATCGTTTGATCGGAGAGCAAAAAAATGTCAAATGAAATTTTGATCTTTTTTGTGGTTAGTCATTTCACTTTCATCCCTCTTGCGTAGATAATCGAGATAATCGTTCCACATTGTTCGACCAACACATCCAAACATCACCCGGCGCTGCAGAGTGGCGAATTTTTTTTCAACAGGAGGGAGTGAATAGAAAAGATTGCATTTGCTTATTGAGTCTGTAAGTTCTGCTGCGTGAAAGAGATAGGCGATGTCGTAAACTGTCGGGAATTATGGTCGTTTGACCATCATATTATCCCTCTCGTGTACCAAGACACGAAATTTCGTTCGACAATCACACAAAGAAGAATGAATGTCGTTTCGTTTGATGGTAGTCGACTGTTCGGCAAGTTTTCGGTCGCATTCGTTTGAGGGCACGAACAATGAAACTGATAAAAGCAGGCTGTGCGACTGTCAGAGAAAATGTCGATGGTTTACAAGTCTGGTTGTGATAGACGAGGATGCCGAATGCTTGTCCACGTAGAAGAGGGTAGGGGTTTGGATAATGTCACGTGGACGTACTGCATTAATATGACTCAAATTTAATTCAATGAAGATATTTTGATTGAAAATTTGGCAAGTTGGCATTTCAATCAAATAACCCAAACAATTTGCGCTCAAATCTGCTCAAATCTGCTCAAATTTTGTTTTATTTCTTTCAAGCAAACCAAGCAATTTTCGTTTCTTTTTTATTAAATCATCTGATTTTTCATAATTTTGCTTACATTTTGACGCTCAACGTTTTTAAAAGTTATGAATTAAAATTTATTCTATTTGTTCGATCTTTTAATTTCTCTGAAGCAATACCAACTCATAGTTCGTTTATAAAAAGTGTTGGTAAATTTCTGAATTTCATTCAGTAAAGGAACTGCTCGTTTATTAATAAAATTAACCATATTATTTTTTTAAATTTAAATTAAAAAAAAAATGTATTCAAACTTTACAATTAGACAGGGTCAGTAGAAACATGGAGTAAGCTTTTGAAGGAATTTAACATAATTTTCCAAAACGATCGTCAATCTTTCGAGTCGTTAGATACTAAGTCGAATCGATGTGGATTTAGTTTAAAAAGCATTGGTCTTTGATGAATGTTAAAAATCATGAATCATGAATGTTACACTTATACAGCCTTTTAAAGCTGAGTTAAACAACTCAGCTTTATCACATGATGGAAGGACCTTCGGATGATAAAATATTTCCTTCAAATACAATTTAATGAAAAAATCCTTTTTAATTAAAAAAAACTGATTTAAATTAAAAAAATCCTATTTAAATTTAAAAAAAATCCGATTTTTATCCACCCTGCCTTTAATGTATAATTCCACTTCTTCACGATTCACATCTTACATATGGCTCAAGTTTCACTTCTCACGTTTTGACGTCTAATTATTCACGTCTTACGCCTCGCCTAACGTCTCACGTATCTCGATTCGTGGTTAATCTTCCATTTGTCTCACACCTCACATAAACTTCTCACATCTCACATCACCTTCTCACGTATCAACTCACATAGTTACGTCTGATAGTCTTAAATTTCTCGTCCCACGTGAAAGTCTTACGTTCTATGTCTCACATCTCATTGCTCATGTCTCACCTAGAGTCATGTTTAACATCTTACTATCTTCTATTTCTATTTTATTTAGAGATGATTTTAACAAACATTGTCCTCAGGGTGTGTCGAATTGCAACTTTTTTTTCAAAAACCCTGTAGCCTAAAAAGTTTCCTTTCCGGTCAAAACGAACAACAGACTTTTGCAGATTTTGAAAAAAAGATTTAGGTATCCGGGTTTTGATTTTAAATTTTGTTAGAAAAATGCAAAAATTCGTTCGGAGAATTTATATTTTTTTTATATTTTGTTCTCACGCAATGCTAATGAAATTCCAATATATGGATCTATACTAGAAAATTTTCTGGCTACAACTTTGCTGAGGACGGAAAAGAGAAGAGAAAATAGTTGATACGCCCCAAACATTCTTTTTTAGTTTGAAAATAAACTAGCAACACTGACAGATTTTCCGTCCAATTTTCAGAAATATTATTTTAACAAAAAAAATATTGGTTTTAGAGCATTGAGATGGTGTGAAGAAATGATCTACATTAGATTTCCTATCATTTGCAAACAATAATTAGTTAGGGTTACCAGAAATTCAGAGTCCAGATGCATTTTTTTTTTGCAAAAATTAAACTAAAATATGGTGAAGCTGTCATTTTTGTTTACATTTTAATAAACGGTTCTATTGAGATTTTTTTAAAATATCATTTTCGGATTCAACGGCTGATTTCACACTAAAAGTGATTACTCAGGTTATTTAAAGTTAAAAAGTGGTGACGGATTTCGCGCTAACTTGAAATTGACTTTTTCAGTGTAGGATTTCAACTCATTTTCACAATCAATTATTATCATCAAAGCTCTTATTTCTTTGAAATCAGTACAATAAATTCAACGAAGCAGTTTTTTAAATATAAAGTTTGAAATCTGCTCTGAAAAAACAAATTACCTACATAAATGCCAAAAAAAAATCATTAAATAGTTTTAATTAGAAAAACTTTTTTCCCCTTTATAAGCACAAGTTGCAATGTATGAGCGAGTTGTAGGCCTTATTACTACCCAGCTTAGAAATTTTTTTTTATCAAATTCTGAGATGGCATTTTTTGGGAAATTTAGTTTGAATTTTTTAAATGCATTTTTCTCAGTGTAGGATTTAAAAAAAAAACACTCAATACTTTTTCTAAAATTTCAATCATCTTTCCAAAACTCTCTCATGAACCACATTTGTGTTGGAATTGTAGTTTTCGAGCTAAAAATATTCATAAAAAACTTTCCTGAAAAGTTTGGCCCTTTTAAAAAAAATCGATCATCTTTATAATACTCTCTCATGAATGTAATTTTCGAGCTAAAAATGTTTATAAAATTTTTGCCTGAAAAGTTTGGCCCTTTTCAAATGTAAGTCTAGATTTTTTTTTGGGAAAACTAAATATGAACAATATTTTATGGATTCTGAGAGGGTCATGCCAACTTCGTGTCGATTTGGCGTGAAATCCGTCTGCTGCAAAGTAGTGTAATTAATGGGGAATTTACCGTATTGAACTTCAAGATGGCGTAGAGCTTTTCCTATATTCATTCAAGGAAATTTCGAGAGCTGAGGCTACGACATTGACATGGTTTAAATCACAATAGAATTTTTTTTTTTATGTTTGCCTCTGTTGAGCTCTAGACTATCACACACTGACTTTACACTTAGAACAAAAATTCGACCATTTTCTGGCTATTTCTTTTTGTCGTATTTTGCAGGTTCGCAATACCGACGGTAGGTGGCGAACCTACTATTTTGCCCTGTAGGAAAAATGTACCTGTTTAGCCCGATTTTATCGTAGAAATTGCTGTTTTTTTTTAAAGTTGGTTGGCACTTCCAAACTGGGATCGCATTTCTTCAAATCGATCGATGCGCACTCTGGAATCGATATTGTGTACTGTTGGAAAAATTGTCCAACAAACGAAATCAAGTGTCCAGTCAGTATGGTGTGCTATTGCTGTAAGTTCCATTTAATTTTTTTGAATAAGTTTAGCAATAATGTGTGTAATCAATGCTCTTGAACCATTTTAACGTAAAGCTATGATCAATTAGAATTCGTAACAGCTGCAAGAATTCTTTCACAGCGGATTATTAACATAGACGCTCCCTACCTGTGGTAAAAATCACACGGTTTTTCGTAAAGGGAGTCAAAATTTAAAGCAGACGGATGCCGAGAGAAGATAAACATTCGGGAAATTTTGGTCAGATTTAGAAATTTCCCACCATAATCGGGAAGTCGTCCAGTGATTCCGCTATAATAACGTATATTCCATGTATAATTACATACATCTATTAAACTGTCCTAGTTCCGGCATATCGAGAGATTTTGGGCAATTATATAGAGGAAGCTTAAGAAAAGTGTAAAAACGGCTTGGCACTAAGGTTGCCGAAATCACAGAAAAATCCATAGTTTCACAGAATGTTGAGCCAATTTCATCACAGAATCTGTGTCACAGAATTCAGAACATTGCTGATTTCACAGAATTTTAAAATTTTGGACGTTTTTCCAAAATTTAATTTTTAATGGCAATTTAAATTTTGGATAATTAATCTTTAATTTTGAAAAATATGATAAAATTGGTAAATGTAATTGATATTTCTTAGGTAAAATGTACAAAAGACGCAATTTGACATGCGTTTTGAATGAAATAAGTGAAAAAAAAAATATCACAGAACACCGTCACAGAGTTTTTGGATAAAATCACAGAAAGTCAGAATTTTTTTTTATGAAAACACAGATTTTGTTCGGCATTTTGGGTAAAATCACAGAAAGTCAGAATTTTTTTTTATCAAAACACATATTTTTGCCGGCATCCTTGCTTGGCACGCGACTCAGGTGACAAATGTGTTAAACAAATGTGCTAAGGAAGTTGACTCCGGAAGTGTGCAGTGTTTGAGGGGAGAAATAAGAAAAACGTGCAAATTTTCATATGAAACGAAGAATAATAATTTGTATCGTTATTTTTTCATTAAATTACAGTGAATTACCTTTGTTTTGATCAATCAAACTTTTTAGTGTGAATTAATTTCTGAGATACAGATGATTTATAATTCCGGAATCTTCTTTAAATTTCATGGGAAATCGCCAATCCAAAAGAAGGGTTTTATTTTTTCGGTTTACACTTGAAAGCAAGTTTTGAAAATCCTAGATGTAAAACAATTTTTTTCCAAGCTTATAAAAATGTTTTGACAATTTTAGGCATTTGAATAGTTCTAAATTCTTTTTGCTCAGTACATTCGCTATTGCGGTTTTTGGAACATTTAAAATAATTTAAATCATGTTTGACCGTGAAATTGGCTGTCATTGCATACGAACAGAAACCTTGAATACTGTTAAACCTTTAGCTTTCCTTAGTTCTTCCAATCAGTTTGGATGCCGATCACCCATGAAATAAGTGCTAGATGATTCAAAAATGCTAGCCGGAGGCTATTGTTGTAAGTATCCATAAAAAATTGACCAACTTATTGAAAAGTACCCATAACCTAGTGCTGCGAATGACATAGATTAGCATCTTGAATCAATTTCCTGGCTCCCTGTAGGGAGCTGCTGAAGTGGGTGTGGGTGTGTTGGTGGTATAACATGGACCCATTTCGATTTATCTCACAAAAGATGCAGTTTCCACAGTCAGGGTACCACAAGTACCGTAAGTCGGTTCCATAATTTTATGCTAGATGTTCCCATGCTCAAATCCCTTACAACAATACCCACAGAAGCCTGATGCCGAGAGTCCTGCATGAAGGTCCTACCTCAGTTCATTTTCTGCTCATGAACATCAAAACTCTTATCGATACGGATTTGCACTTTATCGGAACACGAATGTGAGCATGGTGCTGTTTGCATTCATTGCTTTTTTCGGTCCCAGATGTCGTCGTCAGCAAACGGGGCTCGTCCAGGAAAAATGGAACCGTTGCCGGGTACCGGGAAATTGGCACGCTATCTTCGGAAGAATCTCTCCTCGGCGTTCGTCGTCTGCCGGCACCAGGGAAATATCGGATGTGGAACTAACCTAGAAAATTCCTCCTAGAGACGTTGCTCAGTCGGTCGGAAAAATGGGCCAACAATGTATCGAACTGACACACACAGAGCACAGTGCAGCATATCCTTGGAGCACTCGAGAGACCATGTACGATGTAGGATTGCAACGAACTGTTGGAGACCAAACAGAACAGAAGCTACTTCCACCTACTTCTTTCCGACAGGATCCTCACAACAACGCCCCCGTTTCGTCTGCTCGAGCAAACATAATTCCTCTCGTGAAAATATGTGCGAGTGTGCAATAATGTTTGATTTTTATTCCTCCTTGATGTAGTGCCTTCCCTCCGTTGCTGGTCGGATTCTGTATTTCCGTCCCTTCTTCGATTGTAGAAAATCTTTTCCTGTAGGACTCCGTCTAGGCAAGTTCCCCGAAAAACGGCACAATGAACTTCTTTCCAGTTTAAAACGAACACCCTCAGCAGCAGCAACAGCCACACGTATGCATGTAAGTCTTTCAAAGTTTGCATTACTTCAAGTGGAAATATTTCAAACGAGCTGCCCTCGTAAGTGCACCTTTTGTCGTAGTACGGGACTTGAAAGAGCAAAAAAAAAACAGAAGGATCTAACCGCGAGAAGCAATGTTTAATGCATAATAGTTGAGGGGAAAATTTTGATTCGATTTTGCTGTGAATGGCAGCAGTCCCACTTTTCAAACAAAGCTAGCTGCACAGACTATTCTGACAGCGGAAAAGCTGGCCGAACGAACGATAACTAGAATTATGACTGCCGGGAGCTGCCCGGGATGTTTGCCCAAGTGAATGGGGGAATATTTTCAGTTCCGTTTCGTCCGTTCAATGACAGGCTGAAATCTTATTTATACTACTGATTGAAAAATGATAACCCAGAAAAATAAATTTTAATTGAATCAGCTGGGAAGCTGCGTTTGAGTTTTATCGGGTAAATAGATTGTATTGTATTGATACTGATTATAGACAGGTACATTCGAAGTAAATTGATAAAATCAGCTTTAAACAAAATACGAAATTATGGACTAGATTCGTCAAATCTCGATATCTCGTTTCCGGGCTATGAAAAGCGACTTTTCTATCAGGACCAAAACGAGAAACCAAACACTTGAGTGCCGACTCAAAAATACTTTGATGAAGTTATTGTAGTCGTTTTAACATTTTTAAGGCATTTGCGACCCCATCCACGTTGCATTTGGTGAACAGTTATTGGAAAACTTATCAAGTAAAACTGTTTTCGATATTTACGGGCTCGATCTCGCGTGCATCGGCTCAGGGGGCAACTGACTTACTAACTAAGCAATATCACAAGCCCCAAAAAAGACGTTTTTGTCTTTTTCAACCAATTCTCTTGACTTGTTTTCTTTTGTTCGATTTTTAGATCTTGATATGCCGCGAACAATGTACATATATTTACTGTGCGAGGATGTAGATTCCTCCCTTTTCTTTTTTTTTTTTTTTTTTTTCTAAATATCGATTCATAATCAGAAGCATTCTTTAAAGAAAAATGATTTTTTTTCCACAGTTTAGTCATTGTGGAACAACATAAATTGTGCTTTTAAATGACATCATTATATCATTATATATAATTTTCTTTACTAAATTATTTTCTTTTTCTCTCTTTCCAGGTAAGCGAAACGTTCTTTTCAAAGGTCAATTGACTATTCTAAACTCACAGCTGTTCACGAAGACAAATTTATGGCAACATCGGCTGCTATACAACATTCCTGATTTTCGTGTGTCAGATTATGAGACAATAAATACTGAATCGAAAACCGGAAGCCGCTGAGACGACAAAGAGAGTTGCCGGTAGTTTCAAGCCAAACCCCAAACCTCTCTCTCCGAGATGTCGCAAATAAGCTAGGTGTATCGTCTACAACCGTGCATCGAGCCAAAAAACGAGCCGGACTATCGACTTACAAGAAGGTAGTGACTCCAAATCGCGATGATAAACAAAATACGACGGCCAAAGCGCGATCCCGGAGGCTGTACACGACGATGCTCTCGAAGTTTGACTGCGTGGTAATGGACGACGAAACCTACGTCAAAGCCGACTACAAGCAGCTTCCGGGACAGGAGTTTTATACGGCAAAAGGAATGGGAAAGGTAGCAGATATTTTCAAGCACATGAAACTGTCAAAATTTGCGAAGAAATATCTGGTTTGGCAAGCCATCTGTACCTGTGGCGTGAAAAGCAGCATTTTCATAGCTTTCGGGACTGTCAACCAAGAAATTTACGTGAAAGAGTGTTTGAATAAACGTCTGCTGCCTTTCCTGAAAAAACACGGTTGTTCCATACCGTTTTGGCCGGATCTGGCATCTTGCCATTACGGTAAAAAGGCCATGGAGTGGTACGCCGCCAACAACGTGCAGGTGGTACCCAATGACAAAAACCCTCCGCCACGCCAGAGCTCCGCCCAATTGAGAAATACTGGGCTATTGTCAAGCGGAACCTAAAGAAGACCGAAAAAACTGCTAAGGACGAGCAGCAGTTCAAGGCAAACTGGCTTTCTGCGGCGAAGAAGGTGACAAGGTGGCTGTACAAAATCTGATGGCAGGGGTTAAGCGTAAGGCCCGACAATTCGGATTTGGAAAAGCGGAAGCTTAACTGAATATTTTTTCTGAATTTTATACTAATTAAACCTGAAAAAAAAGTTAATTTGATTTTTTAAATAAACAATTTCACCGATTTACACGCGTTTTGCCTTGACCAAATTTTGACCGTATCACCCTTTATGGTTGATTCTGGATTAGAGATGATTTGAAAACTTTGATAAAGAAAACGGCGGTTTAAAATGAATTATAAAGATTATCTTCAGGGCTGGATTCTGGATTTCCTTTAAGTGAGAAATTTTAAGTACATTTATTTACTCTTTTTTAAATTGTTCCTGTACCTTTTGTTATAGAATAAAAAAGTAAAATTGTTAAATTGTTTTTATAGGCTGAGCAGATTTTTTTTCTCTGGGCTCATTTTTTGTAACAGTTCCTAGTGTAAGAATCCATTTAAAAAAAACCTATAAATTTGCTCCATTGAATTCTGCAAATAACTTTTAGATAATTCCAGTTACCAAATCAAACTTCCAAATGTCTATTTTTTTAATCAGACGAGAATTAACCCTCAGGATTGCTAGTTTGACTTAAACATCTATATGAACTGAACAAATGCACAAATCATATCACACATCAGAGCGATAAATGAATTTACTATGTGATTTTTCTTCAGACTTATTCAATGACATAGCCAAATCAACCAGGCATCGCTCTATTTTAGTAATCGACATCTGAGACATCCTGAATTCACAGAGAAAAAAGTATAGTTTCATCAACAATATTCCGCCTTTATTCAATCATATTGATGATTGATTCTCGACCAGCTAAGTTTATTAAACATTCAACTATATTTGTTTGATTGGTTTAATACATTTAACTATAAATATGATAGGTTCAACTTCAATTGTATGATTGATTCAATCATAAATATAATAAATTCAACTATAATATACTGATTGATGCTGGGCATTCAACTATATATATTGTAGATTCAACTGTACTGCTATGGTTGATTTAACTATAATAAGGATTGAATCAATTATACTTCTATTATTGATTTTATGCGTTTAACTATATATTTACAGTTGTTTTTTTTCGTATTTTTCGTTTTTGATTTTTATTTTTTCATTTTGATTTTATACAAATTTTGTTTATTTTTTATTAGCTGAGAGCACACAACAGATTATTATTGAGGTCTGGCAGGAATTGACCTAAAGGGAGTAAGAAAAATTTCACAAGTTTATTTCAACAATCAAATGTGTGCTATTCAATAATACCGTTGCTAATGACCTTCTGTTTTTGCTATTGATAAAATCCAGCTGCCTGCTGATGACACACTAACTACACTTAATAAACACATGTAGTGTATTTTTGTATATGTATTTATTCGAAAATCACACAATCAATCATAAAAAATAATTGGATTTACTATATTTACAGTTCGATACCTAGAACCAATCATACATTTGTAGTTGAATCTATCATATTTACAGTTGAATAAATTATACCACTACAGTTCAATATATCATATTTATAGTTTAATGTTAGAGGTTAACCAGAAATGTATAGTTAAATCTATTTTATTTATAGTTGAATGCATGAAATCAATCATATAATTGCAGTTGAATTTATCATATTTACAGTTGAATCAATTATACCATTACAATTAAATCTAACATGTTTATAGTTAGATGTGGAGGTCAACCAGAAATGTATTGTTGAATCTATTATATTTATAGTTGAATGCATAAAACCAATCATACAATTGTAGTTGGATTTATCATAATAACAATTGAATCAATTATACCATTACAGTTGAATCCATTATATTCATAGCTGATTGCGTAAGGTCATTCATCAGTTTGAAGTTAAGTCTATTAATAGTTGGATGCGAAAACATCAACCACGTTAGCCGATGCACTGGTTAATTGTAAATTCCGATTGACGAAAATTTGAGGTTCAATCAAATAATAGTGGAAGGTAGGAGATCTTTTTCATAAATTAATGTTGAATTCAACATAAAACAAACTAATACGTTTATTGAATTTAATTAGTTTTATCAGTTTTTACTATTTCAGAAATTAAATGCTTCGAATATCAGAAAAGTAGTTTTAAACTGTTGGCTAATTTCATTGAAAAATGTTGTAAAAGAATTCAAAAGAATAAATGGGACATTTTCATTTCCACCCATAATATATAAATTGTACGCTTGAACCATTGCTCCAGGAAAAAAAAAACTTTTCTGTGGAACCGCAATGTTCGAATCAACGTCATACAACCCTGACCTACTTTTTGTGTGAATGAAGGATTCCCGGTGGATGACTTTGTCAGTGGTAGCTATCTACCTACTATTAAAACAGGATCAACCGAGTTTCTATTTAGCAACAGCAGCATCGCGTTTACTTAATGGAATATGTAGGTACATCTTCTCTCATCCCTAGCGCTTTTTGTATCGACATGCTGTCTGTGGGTCTTGTGTTTTTATTAGAGTGCTATTTTTCGATTCCCGCGTTCTCTATTTGCTTGAGCTCATGTATGTGTACATGTAGAAATGTAAATGTTTAATTTTAATTTCGACTGGTTAAGAAAGTTCGAAAGGAAACATTGTTTTTAATTAGCCAAGGTAGAATGTGAGAGCTTAAGAATGTTTAATTCCGAGACAGGAGTGAATCCATGGAATTTCTGTTTCTAATTCATCAATATCTCTAGCTTCAAGTTAAGGTTCAAAACTAAAAGCTTAACCTTATGTGATTTAAAAAAATATTTTTCCACTCTTAAGAATGTTCAGACTTTGTTCGCTTTTTTCCTAGAACAACCTTGTTTCACAATGCGGGAAGAAACATTCCAAAACCAAACCAAAAATCGATCGAGAGTTTTCTCGATCAAAAACCAAAAGCATGCAAAGAACATTTAGTAACACACAGAAAAGGAGGAGAGACAACCAATACCGAAAATGATAAAAAGATGATTCTCGGGGTTCTAGTAGGATGTTGTTGCATAATCGAAAAAAATGGAGAGGAAAACAAGTTATTCTTCCAATATCAATCCACTAAGCTGCTGCAAGGGGTTGAACAGTGGGACCGATAGAGTTGGGTTAAAAATAAATTAAAAACTGTCCAAATATCTTCAATAAAGTATGGGAGAGTGGGGAATCATGGGCCACATTTTTTCGTTGTTCCATAACTTCTTTATTATAAAAGATAAAATGAAAATAAAAAAAATGGTATGGTTTTCTACATTTTCAAGGTATCATAAGGTATTTTTTTAAATTTGTAATAAGTTATTTTCCCCAAATTCTGACTGTTTTAAAAAAAGCAATGTTTTTTGGATTTTGAAAAATGGTAGGGAATCGTGGGCCACTAAATCCAAATTGACCAAATAACATGCACAGTTTATGAGTTGACCCAAAACTGTGATTTCCTAATTCATTTCGTTATTTTAAAGCAATTTCAGGTGATGAAATAAAAAAGGGAGCTGTGTATGATCGCAAAGATTCAAAAACCTGGCTCGCGATCGTTTTGGCAAAATTTCTTATATAGGATGGACAAAATATTTTTCATAACTCATTCATAAGAAAACTTTACAGATAAGAAAAACGTGTTTTAAGTTCTGAATGGGTATAAAAACATAAAAATATAGGTGATTCAAGATGTGTGGCCCAGGATTCCCCACAAGCTATGATTTGCAAATTGGTTGCGTTTGTGTGACTTATTGATGTTTCATCAAAAATTCCTTTCCACGTGAAAGATCATAAGCGTATGAGCTTATTTTTGTTATGCACTTTAGGTTCCCCATCGATGAAATTAGTGGGTGTTTTTTTAATTATGTAAATAAATTTTTCTCACTTTTTTAGCTTGATAAATAAAAGAAGCATATGATGCGTATTTCAGTCAACAACATACAGGAATATATGCTCACGCAAAGCGACGACGATGACAGTTGGTTTGAGATTTTCATCTCAACACACATCTGAGATATTGAAAGTGGCCCACGTTTCCCCATGGCCCACGATACCCCACTCTCCCCTACTACATTTTTTCTCAGATTTGTACAAAAAATATTCATAAGTCAGCAAATTAAAATTGAAATGATCGATTATTGAGGAAAATTAGATCTCATAGGATTTCTTCCGAACATTTTGTTCTCTCTAAATATTTTAGAGAAAAAAAAACCTTTTCAAACCCACCGTTTTTGGATGCTTCGATTTTCCCGTACATTCGATGTTCGGGGATGGTTTTTGATTTTGATTTGAATATCGTAGGTATCTATCCCCTCATGCTTCCATTTTGGGGACCGGCTAAACCTCCTGCAGCAGAAGAACCCGTCGTCGTCGAAAGGTATCAATTTTAGATAAATTGAATTCAATTCAGCGATGGCAAAAATATCGGAATCTGATTTGCATAGACAATATCGCTGAGTCAAGAGGAAGAATGGAAGCGACGTTCGTTCTCGGATCCGTTGGGCTTAATGATGAAATTTTGATGTCCTACGACGAGAGTACGAATGTCAGATCCCTCATATGACTAAATATTGGACAGATTTAGTTTTTTTTACTAGTGAAACTAGTTCACGACATCAGGATAAAAAAAAAACAAACAAACGAAAACTCAAATAAACATCAAGCAACGGGAGGACCCTTTGGAAATTCAAATTCAGGAGGTAAGAAAGTGAAATACAAATCGACTACACGTGCCAACACAAATTTTTCCGATTCAATAAAACGGAAACCCAAATTCACGCGAGAGAGAATAAGCAGTAAAAAAAGCCGAACTTGAGGGTGCTCTAATTTGCAAGTACATTTATTGAAATGAGCGAGGTTTTTATGTGTGTGCGTTTGTATCCGCCTATTTTTGGTGGAATTGTTTTACCTTTTTTTTTAGGAAGTTGATTTCCTAAACGAAAGAGAGGAAGAAAAATGCTAGAAAAAACAATACTCTTTTAGGAAGGAGTATCCCATATTAGCATTTCAATTCACTCATGGTTGCTGATTATTAGCAACGTTGAGTAGCGCGATTTGCATAGGTTCCTTTCCCGTGACATGTTGGGATTTGTAAGGGATAATATGGTTTTGTAAAAGCGTACCGAAAATAGAAACTAACAAAACGAAGTGTATTACAGGTTTGAAAAATTGTTCGGATATCAGTTGGAACAACTGAATATAGATTAACATTAAACAGTCTTCTTGCCAAGAGATAGCATCTTCAAAAAACGATTACCATCCGCAAAAAACACCGACGTGCATCACATCTGAATCAATTGAACTGATCGTGTAATAAAATATCGCTTTGAATGAGCCGCCTTTTTAAGGCAACTGTACCAATAAGACTACAATGTTTCTGTATAAAATATTTGAAAGTTAACACCTGTTTAATTATGTTGCTTTGTTTAATTTTAGCATTAAACATTTTTCAAAAAACAAAAAATCTTAAATATTTTGGATTTTTTTTACAGTATTGAGCAAACCGCTACCGTAAGAACGTGCATCTTCCAGCAGATGGCGCGCGACGGAACTCCCTCATTTCGCACTCGCTCGTTTCATTAACAGTAATGGCGGTGTGATTAAAGATTAATTGCTAGATGATGACGGGGCTACTGCCGATGGTTGGTAACAGGCGGCGCGGCAGTCCGTACTTTTTTCTCTACGCTAATTTAATTCCGCAGCCGGGTAGCAGCCATTTGTAGTTTGTCACATGAAAGGAACGAACGAAAAACAGGTACCCGACCTGGCAGCAATTAATTGGGAATCACCAGAAAGATACTGGGCGGCATGAATACCGGAACGCTTTTGAAGACTTGCTATTCGGATTGGACTTGAAGAATGATACGATCAATGATCGATTTGATAGATAACAGTACAGTGTTTGACGAAAAACCGCAAATATTTCAAATACTATTCAGTTAAAAGTGTTGATGGTTAAATAACTGTTAAATAACATTTGACAATAGACCCTATGGTTCCTCAAACATCCCAATAACTTAAATCTAAATTTCGAACACCTGTGAAAAAAAACTCCACTTAAATCCAAGGATCGGGTTTTGGTTCCACACAATTTGCTTTTCCCACCACTAACGCTCAAATCGCATCTGCCAATCATTTCGTGTTTAGCACGGGTGTGAATCGTGCCGTTTGCTATTTAGTTTCTAGTTTCTAGTCCACTGCTTACTCAAACACTAGCTACCCAGTAGCTACTAGCTGGAAGTGTTTTGTCAGCATACGCTTCATTGCCTGCGCATGGTAGATAGATTATCGCGGCGCTAAGCTAATATGCACGTATTATTGACCGGCTTATGAAGACTCTCTAGCTAGAGTCTAGACAGACCGGTGTTGTGAGTTTATTCAGCAAGTTTAAAAAAGATTATTAAGAGTTTACTCGGCTGGAAATAGGTTAGACATTCAAGTACATTGCTTAGTGGGGAAGTTTTTCTGGGACAGGACTTTACATCAAACTTGATGAACCAGAACAACAATTGGATTTAAGGTTAAATGATCGATTGACGTTTGGATGAATGGTTTATTACGCCAAAGATCATACAGTTACTGATTCATAACCAGATTTTTTTTTTCAAATAAAACGACCTGAAGAGTGAAGACTATACAGTAGGGTTGCAATGGATGTATGGGAAAAATTTGATATGAATACCGACCATATAAATTTTGTAGATTTACCCACAAAACTGACTTGAACAAACGCGCTTAAAGTTTCTTTTTTTTTAACCTCAAAAATCACCAAAGGGAGGATCAAAGAAAATCGGAAAAATCGAAATTTAAATGTTGATGACAAATGGCTTAGAGATAGAGATTGTCTTTTAAAAGAAAGGTTGCGTTCTGAATCATGATATTTTTACCAAGTTATTTCTCGGTATCAAATATGTGTTCAACAGCAAGTAAAAATTTCTGGAAATGTTCTATTTCCAATCAATTCTAGCGTAACAATCAACCGAAGCATAGTGTTTCAACTTACTGATAACACCGTTTTTTTTGTTCGTAATTCGAGCGATTCTCATTCGATGCTCACGCTTCTATGAATGAACCCTCTATAAAATTGATCAAATTTAATGCTGATGCATCAAATAATTATCGGGTTTCACCCGATTGGCTTCTTTCGCTGCTTTATTGATCTAAACGATGCGATGCCTATCGTTCGAGTCCATTGAGCCGGTTGGTTCGCTAATTGATAACGCTTATCTCCCCGGCAGCCGAACGAAGGGTGTCGAATAAAAATATGTACACATACATACATATTTGGACGAATTTACGATGTGATTTCGATGGCCCCTCGATGGTCCCATAATTCAAAAAGGGCATTCCAACAGCCATCGTTTAGTCACTCGGGTGTAAATCGATATGTATATCAACAGCGTCAGGGCAACGAACAATTTTTCCTTGTTTGCAATCCTGATCCTGTGGATCATAATTTACGACATTCCAATGACGGCGGCGGCCATTCGGTTGTTTCCCCACCCCGGATTCCTTCCAAAGAGTTTATTGAAGGCAGACAAACTTGGATCGATTATCCATTAGTTTATCTTTCCGTTTCTTCTTTAAGTCGAACTCATTGCCGATTTTGTTTTTGGTTTTTGCTTTTGCATAACTCCAGTGCCGAGAGAAGGTAATAAAACAAACAGGAAACAATTTTCTAGAACAACATTTGAACGGTGCCAACTGGATAGGGTAACTTACCGGTACATCTTTCATTTCGTTGAGAATGCACTTTTTGTGAAAGTTATCAGGTGATAAATCAGAATAACAATCGATTAAGATTTCAAATGATGCCAAACAACACTTGTTATGGTGTGAAATTTTGCGTTTTTAATGCTTCAAATGATTTTTTTTTATTTATTCACGCAACATAAAGTGAATTCAATTTATATTTGCTTTAACGCAACAAATCAAGAAATGTTTTAGTCTAGAAAAGAGAAAGAAATAATTTGTAGAATGCTTGGTATTTGGATCACAACCATTTTTCCCATTTGTGTCCCGATTCACCCTATTTTACAGTAAAAAATAAAGACTTATTTACGGAAACATAAAAATGCACGAGTGTGCTCTAATGTGTGCTCGGGACTGAGTCGATTTGGGTTCATTTTTGAATTTCTCAAACCCTGGTGAATAAAAAGCTTTGTTTTGATTCAAAATTCATCCATGATTTTTGCAGAATTGTAAAGCAGCCTTTAGCTTGCGGTTTTTTTTTTCCTGAAATAACCATTTCGATTTCAAATTATGTCTGATACGAAATTCCAATCGACTCAGGCTGGTTGAGATTGGCTAATTGTTAATTTTATGCTGGATTGAGTCTAAATCTTCACAAAAACGTTTCGGCGAACTAATTCTTCCTATTTTATTTAAGATTTCAATTGCTAAATTCAATGGATGGTTAGTTTAGTTAAGCTCCGATTTCAGCTTGCGACCCTTCAAGTGAAGCGGTTTGATTTGAAGGTGATGGAAATAAGGGTCGCGAGTTCCCTAGTACAAGCTAGTGTTAGTACAGCTTGATATTAGTTTAGCTCCGATTTCAACTTGCCACCCTTCAAGTGAAAGGGTTTGACTTATAATGACGTTAATTAGTGTCGCGCGTTCGCTAGTACAAGCTAAATACTAGTGTTTGTTTCGGTAGAAATTAGATTAGCTTTGATTCCAACTTGCGATCAGTCAAGTGAAACTCAAGTCAAGTGTTAGACTTGTACGTGACGAAAATTAGTGTCGCGCGTTCGCTAGTACATGCTGCTAGTGTTTGTATCGGTAGAAATAAGATTAGCTTTGATTCCAACTTGCGATCAATCAAGTGAAAGTGTTTCACTTGTAGGTGACGAAAATTAATGTCGCGAGTTCGCTAGTACAAGCTACGAGTGTTAGTGCCTCTAGATATAAGTTTAGCTCTGATTTCAACTTGCGATCAGTCAAGTGAAAGTGTTTCACTTGTAGGCGACGAAAATTAGTGTCTCGAGTTCGCTAGTACAAGCTACTAGTGTTAGTATCGGTAGAAATCAGATAAGCTCTGATTCCAATTTGTGATCAGTCAAATGAAAGCGTTTGACTTGTAGGCGACGAAAATTCGTGTGGCGAGTTCGCTAGTAGAAGCTACTAGTGTTACTATCGGTAGAAATTAGTTTAGCTCTGATTCCAACTTGAGATCAGTCTAGTGAAAGGGTTTAACCAAGTAGGCGACGAAAATTAGTGTCGCGAGTTCGCTGGTACAAGCTACTAGTATTAGTATCAGTAGAAATTAGATAAGCTCTGATTCCAATATGCGATCAGTCAAATGAAAAGGTTTGACTTGTAGGCGACGAAAAGTCGCGAGTTTGCGAGTACAAGCTACTAGTGTTAGATCGGCAGAAATTTATTGAACTCTGCTTTAATTTTTAGTGGTTGATTTGGTTGCAAGTTGAAATTGGATTTAAACTAATATCTAGTGGAACTAAACCTGTACTAGCGAACTCGCGACAGTAATTTGCGTCACCTAGGTACGAAAACTTCCTTTTGGCGTCTAGTCCGAACTTTGCGAATATTAACTTCAGTTTGCTTATTCTGCTGTTGTAATCATAGTTTCGGACTGTACACTTCGATAATAGAGGTTTGAATTTTTTTCATTCGTTGGTGGACTGACTGAGAAAAAAATGTGTAGTGGAAACGTGTTGCTGTCAGTATTAAACTTTATAATAAAATATCAAATGTCAATAGATAGATTAATAATTGTAATGATGATGAAATTATCCAATTGAATTGAAAAACGGTTATATGTCAGTTAATTCATAGGAAAAGGACATTTGGAACGGCAAGTGGAATTGAATGATGCAAAATCTTATACTCGAAAATACTTAAAATATTTATTTTTGATTTTTGTCTTTAACTTGTCAGGATACATGCTACTGCTAGATGAGTTGATCCCAGTATCCCATTATTTTTTTCCAATAAGATTCTATGTTCCCTACCCAGCATGAGAGCAGCAGATGTATCATTTTTTTCAAAAGGGCGTGCGGCCAAATGTTAACAAATCGAATTATCAGCTGGGTGAAAAAGTACCGTTTGAAGACCTACATTTTAAACGTAATTACTTTCAACGCGATTTTCTCGAAACAGCTTTCGCCCTTTACTAAAATGAATCAACATAGAAATCAAAGTTTTTAGCATATATTTCAGGGGCCTTCTTACTTGTATACTAGTAAGAATGCCCCTGAAAGGTATGCTAAAATTTTCTCATTTCTCTCATTTTTATCATTTTTGTCAATTTTGTTATTTTTTTTCAATTTTGTTTTTTTTTGCCAATTCTGTATAATCAAGTTTTTTAATTTTCTGTTTCATAAATATTGACAATATGTTTTATCAATTTTGTTTATTCAATTTTGTCAATCTTGTCAATTTGGCCAAAATGGTCAATTGGACAGTTTTTTCTGTTTCATCAATTTGATCTAAAATTGACAAAAATAACTGAATTGAGACCAAATTTATAAAATTGGAAACAATTGACAAACTGGGCTAAATTAACTATACGACAAAAATGAAAAAAAATCTATGTTGACAAAGTTGCGAAATTGACAAAATTGACAAAATTGCAAAATTGTCCAAATTTAGACAATTGACAAAATTGACTAAACTGACTAAATTGACTAAATTTACTAAATTGACTACCTAGGCTAAATTGACATAATACCATAGATTGACGTAATTCACAAAATTGACAAAACTATCCAAATGGACAAAATTGACAAAATTTACTAAATTTACAAAATTTATAAAATTTGTAAAATTGACAAAATTGACAAAATTAACAGAATTGACAAAATTGGCAAAAATGAAGAAATAGTCATAATTGACAAAATGACAAAATTGAAAATATTGACATTTCAAAGTTATCAAAATGTTTAATATCTATAGTTAATTCGATCGTTTATTGTAATCTACGTTAAAGCATCGTATTTTAGTCTAGCAGTTGTAAATTAACTTAATTTTTTTCCCATTTATCCGCTTCCTTTACTTGAGAGGTTCAATTATTTGAAACACATGGTTAGGCATCTTTTTTAAAAATTATACTCTTCATTTTTAGATCTCTTCTATTTTATAGATATAAGATCACAATGTCATAGAAACGGGATCATACAAGATATCCCAGAATTCAATCATTCAAAAATTTTCAATAAGTTTACAATTATGTTATTATTAATGTGGAAATTATAATTATTTCAAAATACCTTCATGCTATAAAAAATTTTGAACCTTAATTTCTTAAATCCATTTAGGATTTACTACGTTCGAAATACTTTAATCATTACTCAGAATTTATAAATCTATCATTTATTTATTATTTTGTGTCATTTGTATCCAAATATATTTTATAGACTGTAAGAAAGGCTGCAATCCACTGTTAGGCTGATGTCATTCTGAAGCAACTAGCAAAGCAACGCGTTCACGCGTTCCAATAAGAAAGCGTTGCATCGCATTGGTATGACAGGCTTGAGCGACATGTCGCTTTGAAATTCCCTACAAATCATCACTTCTTTACATCTGATAATGCTTTGAATCGTCTCCTTTCTTTCGGGAACCGTCAAAAACTTATCAGATCATGCTCGGATTGCAAGAATGCCGAAATTTGAACCGACAAAATTCCTTGTTTTTTTTTGCGGGAACCAAGAAATTTTGAAAATTTTCTTGTCGATTCAGATATTATTTAGTTTATTATCACAAATTTGGACGGATCTTTGAATTATTGTGGTTAAAACCCGAAATCACTGTTTTAAAACGAGAAAAAACAATATTCTCATTGGATTTCCTACTTGTCGCGCTACAAAACACCCTGGCATCAGCTTTGTCGCGCTTTCCAATGCGCTCAGCATGACAGGTCTGCGCTTTTTCCATGGAGATCAAATGAGAGCTGGTTTGTCGTGTGAACGCGTTGCGTTGCTAGTTGCTTCAGCATGACATCAGCCTTAGGTGTATTAAATCGGGTTTTTTTTTCTCTTAGCCTAGTCATCTTATTTGCATTAAGTAAACGATTGTTTTTGAATTTATTTTATGTTATACATGTTTTATTGATATTTTCTCTTCAAATAGTGTATATTTTATGAATTTTTTAGTTCGCCTACTTCAATCAACTCGTTGGATAAATAGCAGATTGAGTAAGAGTGTGTCAGAGTGGCCAAATTACTGGTCTTCTCATGTCATATTTCTGATTTATGTAAGCTTCCAGATTTTTTTCTAAACGTATCCTGGCTGGTCAAATCCTAGCATTTTTACTCGAAATCCTTGGATCCGGGCATCGGATTTCAAAAAATTTAACTAAAAAAACCGGAAAGGATACGGGCAAATTCGACCAAAACCAGGTGTTTTTCGTAACAAATTAAGACAAAAGTTGAAAGACAAACACATGGAAAATTACTTTTTTTTTTAATGAGGAAAACCGACGGCTTTAAAAACAAGTTTCATCAAAACTCATAAACCAACTCTTCAAGATAGGCTTACGAGCCGAAACCTAAATTTCGTCTTGACGTATAAGAATATTTATTTAAGGAGCTTCCATTAGTAGCAAAGTAAATTTTTAACTGGTTCTCTAGTTTCATGAATATAATAAGCAAAAAGCTGCGCTTTTAGCTTCTACTTGAATGAACATAGAAAGGTACCATCTGGTAACCTCAATGCCGTTTCGTTTGAAAAAAAAAAAAAACCAAGAACCAAGAGAACAAAACTTGCTGAGAAAGCCACTGTCTCCGCGATACGATACGATACGATGCGATATTCTGCATGTTTTCTTATTTACACTTTTCCAGGTCATAAATAATCACCCGGTTGTCGGTCGTTCAAGAGTCTCGTTGTTGAACTCTCTGAATCCTTGAAGAGCATTTGCCAAAACCCCACTGCCATGGCGCGGTGGGTCCACGCTATTAACTATTAGCAAATCCCTTGTTCGAGTGCCTACGTTTTTCGAAAGGGAGTCGATGCTTCTCCACAAGAGATATATGGAAGACGCAGGAAAGGAAAAAAAACTCTTAAAGGCTCCGGGTGGGGTGGCGATGAATGAAGTATTGTGTTGGAAAAAGCTCATAAAACATAAAATCAATAAATTATACAACATTGTCGTGGCATAACTTTAGCTTCCTTTTCCTTCGACGACCGGCCGTAGACCTCGTTTTGCTTCAGAAGGTCTTTTTTTTTGGCAGAAGGCGCCCTCCAGGGTATTACGGAGTCATTGTTTCGAGTTGTCTCGTCGTTCTGTTCCTCTCTGACCTTTTTTCTCCTTCCGACTTCCATGAAACCGGGATCATCCGAACATTTTCCGGAACTTTTTGCGGAAGGCGATTATGGATCCGCTTTCTGATGTGCCGGCACGTGGTTCTGACGCGAACGAAACCGGGAAGCGATAAGACTTTATGCTCCAGTTGGGCGGTTAGAATCTCCGATAAGGAAGCTCCGGTGACATTCGACTCCTGATCAATGGATGAAAGAAGAAAAAAAAAGTTGCTCAGTTGGTTTTTTTTCTGCTAACGTTCCGTGTATGAAGCTGAAATCTGTCAGTGGAGGCTCGTTATACTTCGAGGTAGATAAACAGGCAAATCAGGACCCGTTTTTCATCTTTTTTCCAAAGAACCCCGAAGCAAGTCGACAATGACGTTCGGGTATGGGACATCAACTTCACACTTTACTGATAACACCTCATTTTTTTTTTGATAATGTTCAATACGCGACACGCATCAAGACGATCGGCAAACGAGAATGACTTTGAAAATTGATCCGGTTGCTTTTTATTGGGGTGATGACACCTCTTTATGTTGGTACTTTACGGTTTAGTATGTTGTTTTTGTGTTTTTTTTTCTCTTAGTAATCTAATCAAACAAATATTGCCTGCCTTCAACACGTTTTAATGTCGGTGATTTTTTTTTTTTTAGTAGTCCTTTGTCTTTTATGATTTAGATGACGAATATTTAGGTTGTGAATAGCAAAATGCAAACAATTTATTCCGACCCAATTTATTCAGCTGTTCGATTTCAGTTTCATTCCCCGAAAACCGAGATCCATCTTTTCAATTCAACCTCAAATCAGGTCAAACGGCAACGAAATCAGATAATGACAACGTTCAACTGATAGGCCGGATCCTCCCCATCATCCTCACACCCCTATCTATCGCTTTTCATCGGTTTCTGGGAACCAAAAAAAAAGAAAAGATCCTACCATCATCAGCGAAGGGGCTCTCACAGAGATATTTTACGGTTACGATAATATCATCAGAGAGCCAAAATCGATTACGTTCGTCGGTCGCCCTCGGCAGCAGCCAGCAAGCAACAGCTAGCAACAATAAAAGTGCTCTAGGATTTGGGACGACCGACCGACCGTTTCATGGAAATGTATGGAAAAATATGAAATCAAGCTCCACCCACAGCCTCATACATACACATGGGGAGCAGCATTGTGAATCGTCCGTTTACGATGATGATTTTCTTTTTGGGCACGGGACATGTTTTTGAAAACAGAAACCGGATAAGTTCATTTATGTTTCATAGAAAAAGGGTCTGCTTGTTTCTAAGGTTTAACAAAAACGAAAAGGATGCCTTATATTTGGAGACACGAATCCTTTAAACTTTAAACCAATTGAAAAACATGTCCAAAAATTTTCTTTGGATTTGTTATTAAGCTCTTTACGGGAAACTATAGAGAAACGTACATCCTAGTGTGGATGTTTTTTGTTTGAAGCTTTGCACAAATTGCATAAAACTGGAAGATTAATAAACTAGTGATGAAATCTTATACCAACCACAGCATTCTTGCTCGAAAATGGAGTCGAATTGCCGAAATTTCGTTACCCATTTCTCTTACCACATGCTCTTCCATGCCAAATTTGTAACGGAACCCCTTTCCTTTTCCAAGCTCCCCACCAAACATCCTTTTCCGAACTCACATACCCTTTTCATCCACTCCTTTGAAGGATTGAGTGATACCAAATATTCAAAGGCGCATTTCTCGTACCCAAATACCCTTCCATACAAATTTGGTTTCATTTGCTGGAATAGTTCTCGAGTTATACAGTAAAAATTGTATGAAGCTGCCCTTCCCCTTTCCTTTCTCCACACTGGAAGAAGGGAGGTATCTCAAATAACCAAATAACCAGACTTGCTACTTTTGTTTGAGAGAACTCCTCACCCCTGCCAGTGAAAAAGAGGGGTCCCACCAATGTTTCTCTGGCCTTAGAAGCAGCGTTGCCAGATTGCAAACCGCTCAGATCCCTAGATTTGATAAAACACGAAATGTCTACCAATTTTGGTCGAGTAGGATTTGTTGACCATTTTTTGTTGTCTTCAGTTGGAACTATCGTTTATCCGTAAAATCCTACAACTTTTCGGTAATCCCTACAAAATTGGTATGAAATGCTGAAAATACGTAGATATGTAGATTTCGAGTATCAATCAGTAGGTCCGTAGAAATGTTCAAAATCCGTAGATCTGGCTTCGCTGGAACTGTCATTGCACGGTGTTCTGGAGAAATTTATGTGTGCATTTGCAAAACTCAGTCCTAGTTCGCGCGTCCTCTTAAAAACCGACAAAGCATGCAAAAAATTGAGAGTTGAGTCACCGATCTTGGGATGACGGTTAAATTCGGCGACACTCGAAGAACGACGAATATTTTCATTCTTACAGTGAGGTCGCAGCGTTGCCATATTACAAATCGAACAAATCCGTAGGTTTGACGAAAAACGTGAAATGTACTGATTTTTGCAAAACGAAAGTTGGTCGTCAGGTAGAATTTTCGTTTATCCGCAGAGTCCCTATATTTTTTTTTGATAATCCGTATAAAATCTGTAGGAAATGCAGAAAATCCGTATAATTCGAGCATCGATCCGTTGAAGTGCTTAAAATTCGTAGATCTACGAAGAAATCCGTAGATCTGGCAACGCTGGTCGCAGTCGGCTTCTAAAGCGCGTTCCGAAGGGAAACATACAAACACGGTTCGTATCGTGTTCGTGTGTTTCCTGAGGAGCGTGTTTTAGATTAAAAAAAACGAACACACACATATAGGATCTCATTGAAACTTCATGTTTCTTTGAAGAGATCTAGTTACTTAACCTCGGCGTACATCTTTCGAGCATTTGATGGCTAACACCTTATAAACGCTAAAACCACCAGCCCACAAAAAATACTAAGTTCTCCGTGACCGGGATTCGATCTCATGACCTCTGGCTTAGAAGACTTGAACGCTATCCTCTACTCTAACCATGGTCGGCGGCATTATTTCGTGGCACTCACCCGAGACTCCGAGACGCGCATACGCTGTGTTCCTCTATAAAAGATGCTAGAGGGATCGTTAGGATCCCTCCCAGTAAACATGAATCGGCAGAGAGGAACACACCATACGCGTGTCTTGGGTGAGTGCCACGAAATAATCTAAGACACGCCCTCCTGAGAAACACACGTACACAATCCAAATCGTGTTTGTATTTATGTTTCCCTTAGAGATGCGTGTTTGCCTGCCTGAGAAGTCGACTGCTACGATTGAAAGCACACATATAAAAAACACGGGGATAAAATGCGAGCACACCGTACGAGCGTACGATTCAAACTGATTTCGCATGTACGCATTCGTATTCGTTGCCTCTAGGTATCTCGGCAGGACAAATCGAATGAGAATATTTGCGTTCTTGGAGTGTCGCCGAAATTAACCTTTTATTCTAAGTTCGGTGACTCAATTCTCAATTTTTTGCATGCTCTTTCGATTTCTGAGAAAACGCGCAAACTGGGCTCTTGCGATTATGTTAACACGTTCGTCGCCACGCTCATTTTGGTAGTTTTACTAGTCGGGCCCAAAGAAATTTTCAGAGAGAGAAAGCAAAGAGGGAGAACTACCATATTTGAAACGTGTGGCGAAGCTGAGCGGTAAACTCAAGTAAGAGAGCGTCACACGCTTTTTGATGTGACGGGGCCCCCCAGGAAATACACCCGTCACCCGAATATGGGTGCCGTGGCCACGAACGTGTTAACTAGGGTGTTTTGCTAGTGAGACCAAGTCTATGAGTTTCTCTCGGAGATTATCGTCAACATCGAAAAACACAAAAATTTCAGAAACATAGGACCCGAACTTATCCATTTAGACATTCCACTGCACAATCACTGCAATGAGTCTTTTCTCGATTTGCACAACATCAGTTACAGATTACAGGCTTTTCGTTTGGTTCCCTACTATAACATTACTCGCTCGTTAATCGGACGCTGTTGGGATCGGTTGCGTCCGACTACCGAAAACATTCGATTACTGAAAGTGCGCAGAAAAAAAAAATTATTTCGGCCAAATGCGCTGTTTTTGAAAATGCCAAGGTAGTCATATTCAGATGAATCTCCGTTTGAGTGTCTTTGACAACAGGGTTTATTACTGCTCCAGCGTAACTCAGAGCTTGCTCGTCAACTCTGCTAGTAGAGCTAGCTGAGCGAGCCGCACGTGCTGCGTCGACGTGGTGATCGTTACCTTCCTCTTGTGTGATCCTCAGTCTGTTTTGGGAACAGTTGACCTTAAGATGACCTTCCATTTTACACAAAAAAACACTTTTGTTTAAGTCCCTCGTAGTATATCTGTCCTCTTCGGTTCGAGAAGACCAGTGAGCCTGGTAATGTAAATGCCCCTAAACCAGTATAAAGATCCAATTCCAGTTCCTTTGGAAACTTTTCTATTATCATTCTCTGTATATTTCTGTACTTCTTCAACACGGCCGCGATATTACTGTCACTAGGAGACAAATCGAATATGCGGACGTTTTTTGTATAGTACCCCGCAACTTTCATCGACACATCTACCGTTTTCCCATTTGAGTATACAAACTGTAGGATTTCTGAGTTTTGGGAAATCGCATTTTTCATTGCATCACACGTTTTGAACTTGATGTACAAAGACATTTCCCCAGCTACCTTGTACGACGACTCCATCTTCGCCTTATCCGCATCAAACTTCTTCACGAATCTTCCCATTTCAACTAACGAGGGTCCGGGAGCAACCTCAAGAAACTTGAAGGCTAAAGTATTCCTAACCAGTTCGTCAGCCATTACTGAATAAAACAAACACAGAACCTCTGCAAAAAAAACCCTTTTGTATTAAAGCAGCTTTGGACCGAAAACGTCCGAATGATACGAAGTCTGATCGTCAACTGCCCAGAGTGCTGAACATTCCTTGTGACGACCTTTTTCTTGTCAAACAAACTTGATATTGAGCTCACTCAAAAAGGCCATCGTCTTTAATCAATGCCTGCGTTCAAACGGTTGTGTGCAAGTGTGTGATTTCCAAAAGCGCTCAGAGAAATAGAGCTTGGAGGTCGTCTAGTACTAGCGCGCTCCTCATTTATTACCTTTTTTC
>NW_026598126.1:0-53026 GCF_029784155.1 Uranotaenia lowii
TAGTCTTTAGTCTTTAGTCTTTAGTCTTTAGTCTTTAGTCTTTAGTCTTTAGTCTTTAGTCTTTAGTCTTTAGTCTTTAGTCTTTAGTCTTTAGTCTTTAGTCTTTAGTCTTTAGTCTTTAGTCTTTAGTCTTTAGTCTTTAGTCTTTAGTCTTTAGTCTTTAGTCTTTAGTCTTTAGTCTTTAGTCTTTAGTCTTTAGCCTTTAGCCTTTAGTCTTTAGCCTTCAGTCTTTAGTCTTTAGTCACAAAAATAATAAACGACACACATTTTTGTCATATCAAAACATCAACTTTCACTTAGGAGGTAGATTAACCCTTTCAACGGCATCACTTATCAAAACGCCATTTCGAAATCCAATCTCTGCCATTCTCTGTAAGTTTACCTACAGCTTCGACATTTTTTTTTGCTTTCATCGACCGATTTTCCGCAAAACTGTTATGTTCCCTCAAAATGACTTGGTTGGTTACAGAACAGGAACTTCCAGACCGCGTCGTCAGCAATAGGGAGCCAGCAAGAATTTATACTAAGCACCGATGGCAGTTTCTACGAGTAAGATCTCTTATCTCTAGACTATTGTGTGCTGCTTTGAACCGGAAGTGGTGAGACTGCAGCAAAGTAGTAGCGCCATTTGTAATTATCGTCTAGTTTTATGTGCTTCTGCCAAATTGGCTCATGCTGTTGATATGGCTATTTTTTTTGGTTTCACTCTCTGGAGCCACTTTTCTGGTCCAATTTCAATCTACTTTAAAGGTTGGTTTTTCGTTTCTAAATGAGTTGCAATCATTAAAAAAAATATTTATAACAAAATTCTTTCAGTAATTATTTTTTATTAATGTAATTATTTACTGTCATTAATTTTTCATTTTCGTCTTCGGGTTAACTTTTTCAATTTTTTTTCTTCACCATTTTTTGTTATTTGCTCACGCCCGATTCAAACTCGTGAGGCCATTACAATATTAAGTTACCTGACCCTTGCCGGCCTATGACATTTCCTATACATACATTTACCGGATTCCGTCGAATGTACATTTGACCCACCTGAAAAACTCGACAATGGTGAGCTGTAACTAATATACTGGAAAGCAATCCTCCTGCTCCCCGCAAGCAGTTGTAAAATGATGATTTATTAACTGAGTCGCGAATGTTGGGAGCAGTTTACATGCAGCAATTAAAAGCTTACAACACGTTTACCCGATCATGGGGAAAGAATGCTATTTAAATATTTTAGTTTGGCTCGCTCCCTATAATTTAATTGCTTTTGCCCTTAATTGAAAGCCAAAGTTTGTGCAGCGAATTTATGCATTAACGGATGACAGAGAGCCCCCAGGTTAATATTTGAACTGCAGCAGAATTAAAGTTTTATTTTTTTTCTAAAAACATCCTCAATTTTCGACAAACAAAGGGTTTTAACACTTTCCAGTAGTTCATATATCAAGCATGCATGCACTGCACCCATGCATGCCATCGCATACTGCGGAAAAACCCTAATGCTTGCCTATGGAAAGTTTACTTTGTTAACATTTCTTCTCTTAGCTCGTGACACAAAGTTCTTGTTAAGGACTAGTCCAAATGAGACGTTGTGTGGAAATTTTATAGGATTATATATGAAAGATTCATGATCATATATGAATTTTCCTCTAACTTCTAAATTTTCAGATTCAAAAGTGGACTGTAGTAAAAAAAACCATTACATAAAGTATGAATATATATATTGTTGGGTTACGAGAATCCTAATTACAACTCTGGGTTCGAATGCTCGGAGTTCAGGAAGACAGAGAAGGACGAAACATCTCCAGAAGCTACAGCTGATCGATGCAACAAGCTGTTGAAATTGGGCCATAATGAACTGTTTATTGTAACAAAATCTTGCCAAAATCACCATTTTGTATTATATCCATTAATTTTAGTATTAAGTCGAATAGTCATTGGTGCAGAAGATAAATTGTTTTGCTCGTTAAATATTATGTTGTAGTTTTCGTAATAAATGTTAAATTATAGTGTTGCATTTCCTTAAAGAACGTTGTGTAATAAATTGTGCTAAAACATTAATCGTGTTGTGAAATAAACTTTGTATGTAACTTACCAAAATAAGTGTTTAATTGGAATCTGGAACCCACAAGGAACGCCGAGGAACACCACCATACTCCAACCAAGGAACCCAACCCCACCTAAGGAACCCCAAACATCGGAAATTGGTCATACAGTCCACCCAAGGTACCCCAGCCCCCCAACATTTGGGTCCATCCGAACCGGATCAACCAGCACAACCCAAAAAGCACCGCCTAGAAGCACAATTTTAATCGCCATTGCCCCCGGAGCACAACAAAAAGATTCAGAAAACCCGCAAAAATCATCTCACAACCCACGTCGCTCACCATTAGTCACCAACTCACAACTTTGTTGGTAGACTTGCACCTTGTGAAACAGAAGGCTCAGCTATCGCCTTTTATCACTGGAAAAACGTTGCGTTTAGCATTTCTTCTGTGGATATCTTCTGGATCTTCGGAATAGCAACACTCACTTCTCCAAATTGTGGCCCGAATCTTCCAGAGCAGCGTACAGCAGAAGGATAAACCAGTCACAGCCGAAATACTGGTTTCTCAGGTAAACTTTATGAACAGTTTATGTCCAGCCGAAGTTTTGGTTTTGTTGTTTATTACACCATCCCTGTTTCCTTCTATTTGGTAAACAACCCGCTGTGAGAATTGGATCTCACTCAACCCAATACGCTGCACCACGATCACTACAACAACCTCAACATCCCACGAGCCTCACCACTACTTGGACTTTGGCATTCGGCTTAAGGAGGTACCAATACCACCGACATCAGTGACGTCGCATCAATCATCATCTACCGATCACCAATCATCATCCACCGGTCATCACTGATTGAAATTAGTGGTGACGTCACTCCATCTTGGTTTCGCCAAATACTTTCCGCATGAATGATCACCATGAAACCAATTAATCGCAACCGCGATTAAACACAACACCACCGCAGTAATCTTCAGCGCACGTTTCGCAAGTTTCACGAGGAATATTGGATCGGTTGATTAATGAGGCAATAATCACTATCCACGGATATCCAATTTTCGAAGCCGCCATTGTGGTTGCTGCGCACTTCAAGTTCAACGTCGGAACAGCTACTGGAGCTTCAAATATTGAACCTTGATCTTACCTGGAATCAGCTGTGTTGCAGTATCTCATGTGCAGGATTCAAATGGTTCACCTACTGCACTAAATAACTGTCGTCACTTGGCCAAAAATCGCGCGGTCACCAGCGAACTACCCGGAGGACAACACTTCTGTTTCGGTGAGTGAAATTCAGCGAACTACTTTAGTATATGAACCAGCCGAAGCTGGACCCGCATGAAACTACATATATATTTTCCCGTCTCACGAACACACTGATACTCATAACGGTATTTGATTGAGTTTGAATCATCGCATTCGGATATCGATTGATACAAGGGGTCTTCTGATGCACTTTCGTTATCGAGTGCATTTTGAAATTGTGTACACCGTTCAACAAAAATTGGATTCAAAATATTTTGGAAATTGAATCTGCGGAACGAGTTTTTCGGTCAGGTTAGTAGAACCGATGGTATACGTCCTGCCGAAGCTATATTTTGAATGCAAATACTACATAAACGTTATCTCAACCCACCACCCCCTGCTACACTGTTTGGTACCGAGAACATCCAAGAGTTGGTCTGAGGCACCTCAATAATAAGGCGCGCAATTATATTCATTGAACGAAATCTGCGGCTAGGAATTCATACCTGTAAAGGTGTTCAGCTTTAGTTTCTGTCAAGTAAGTTAAGCTTTACAGTGCATGTCCCTTGCCGAAGCTTTGACGGAATTTTTACTACATCGCATATTTCCTTGTCGCGTATCCTGAAATTGATCTGATCTGAGGGCAAATTATTACAACCGCTTGTATACGGAGAGGCGCACCCACGCGTGAAGGCAACGCACGCGTTTCAACCGCTAGGTCGTTCGGAATTCGGAGTTCGATACCTGAGAATGAGTGCAACTTAAGGTTTCTTAAAGTAAGTTAAGCTCTACAGTGTATGTTCCTTGCCGAAGCTAGTTCAAAGTGCGAATACTCACCGGTTATTTTACTACCATACACCACCGTGAATCATCTTTTCATCGAAAACCATGGCTACCTCCGGCGCAACCTCTTCTGCTAAAAATCCACCGCTGAGGAATCTTCAAACCAGGTTGAAGGCGTTACTTGAAATGTTTAAAAACTTAACCACGTTTGCGAACACATTGGGCGAGGTAACATCAGTTCAACAGATTCAGGTCAGGTTGGAAAAATTGAACGAACTCTGGGATAAGGTCAACGATGCTATCATGGATGTTGAAATGCATGATGAGTATCCAACGAAGGAAGGCAACTGCCCAGGCATAAGGTTGGACTTCACCACGCGCTTCTACGATGTTAAGGCGAGCATGTTAGACCGGATCAAGGAGCTGGAAGGAAATGCTGCGAACACTAGTGTCTTGCAGTCCACTCGTATCATGGATTCATCCATTCAGCCAGTGACGGAACATGTGAGGTTACCCCAAATACGTCTGCAGACATTCGACGGCAACATTGACCAGTGGCTGAGTTTCCGAGATCTTTTCCTGTCGCTGATCCATTCAAAGGTGGACTTACCGGATGTGGAAAAATTCCACTACCTCAAGGGATATCTAGCTGGAGAAGCTAGATCGCTCATCGACCCCTTGGCATTGACGAGGGCCAACTACTCCATCGCTTGGGACACTTTGATGTCAAGATACAACGACAGCAAGGTTTTAAAACGTCGTCAGGTTGGAAATTTGTTCAAACTTCCGAAAGTTTCCAAAGAATCGTCATCGGAGATCCAGGTGTTGCTCGAAGGTTTTGAACGTGTTGTGCAAACCTTAGACCAACTAGTGAAACCTGAAGACTACAAGGATTTACTGCTGTTCGAAGTATTGTGTTCCAGGGGAATTGTGGGAAGAGCATAGCGCGCTGCAGAGCCAGGATACCGTAAAGGATCTTACGCAGTTCCTGCAAACGAGAGTCAAAATTCTTGCCTCACTGCCATCCAAATCACATGATCCCAAGCCGGAGCTGTCACAGTTACCCAAAAAGAATGTCGTCCCCAGAACCAGCTATAGCGCAACTCAATCATCACAAGGATCTTGTATTGCTTGTCCAGATTCGCATCTCCTCTACACGTGTCCAGCGTTTTCGAGACTGAATGTCTCCGCTCGCGATAAGCTACTGAGACAACACTCGCTATGCCGCAATTGTTTCCGGCGTGGCCATCAAGCTTCGGAATGCAGATCAATGCAGGTGTGTCGGAAATGCAGGGGAAGGCACCATACTCTAGTGTGCTTCCGAGAAGATAACGCAGGATACAGCAATACGCGAATGGTACCACCCCCCAGAAGTAGTCAACCAGCTGCTCTCCAACCGAATACTTCAACAGAAACAGTTTCTTCAAACGTAGCAAGGAGTCGTTCATCAACTATTATTCTCGCTACAGCAGTCGTTTTAGTGGAAGACGACACCGGCAAGACCTTTCATGCAAGGGCATTATTAGATTCAGGGTCAGAGTGCAACTTCATGACAGAGGGGCTCTGTCAGCAGATGAAGATTTCAAGAAGGCGTTCGAATATCTCAGTTCTGGGAATCGGCAAGGCGAATACCACTGTGAAGCACCAGATTTCAGCAGTTGTCAAGTCGCGAACATCGGGTTTTGCAAGAAAGATGGAGTTTTTACTTTTACCAGCGGTTACTGCCGATCTGCCTACTACCAGCGTGACGGTTTCATCTTGGAAGTTCCCACAGGGTGTGGAACTAGCAGATCCAGTTTTTTTCCAATCCAAATCAGTGGATTTGGTCTTCGGCGTTCAACATTTCTTCTCCTTCTTTCAAACCGACAACAAAATTCCACTAGGCAGGGGGCTACCAATGCTGATAGATTCGGTATTTGGTTGGTTGGTCACCGGTGCAGTCGAACATCAGGATTCATCACCACACATCGTTTGTAATACGGCATCTACAGTAAATCTCGACGAACTTCTCACCAGGTTTTGGTCGTGTGAGGAGATAGGGTCTCCGAACACATTTTCCCCGGAAGAACAACGCTGCGAGGAGCAGTTTGTTCGCACAATCCAGAAGAGTTCTGATGGGCGATATACTGTTGGCTTACCGAAAAACGACCAGGTGCTTTTGACGATGGGCGAGTCGCGAGGCATTGCACTTCAGCGACTGAGTGGCTTGGAACGCAGATTGGTGAGGGATCCAGATTTGCGGAGCCAGTACAACGAGTTCATGGAGGAGTACATACAGCTAGGGCACATGCGCAGGGTGCATGCGGGCCCGGAAAAACGTTGCTATCTACCACACCATTCAGTCATCAAACAGGCCAGCACAACCACGAAGGTTCGAGTGGTGTTTGACGCATCATGCAAGAGCAGCACCGGTATTTCCCTAAACGATACACTCTTGGCAGGACCCGTTATCCAGGACGAGCTTCGAGCTCTCATCATGCGTTGCCGCACGAAACAAATTATGATTGTCGCGGACATCGAAAAAATGTTCAGACAGATCGGAATCGATGAAGAAGACATACCGCTTCAAAGCATTCTGTGGAGGAAGAATCCATCGGAGGAGGTGAAGACCTATGAACTGACTACCGTCACATACGGAACAAAACCGGCACCGTTTCTTGCCACCAGAGCCTTGAAACAGTTGGCCACAGATGAACAGGAAAGATTTCCTAATGGAGCCAAAGCTATTATGGAGGACGTCTACATGGACGACGTTATAACCGGTACAGATAAAGCAAGCGCAGCCTCGAAACTTTGTGAGGAATTAATCAATCTAACGAGGAGTGGAGGGTTCCGACTGCGAAAATTTGCTTCGAATTCAACGACAGCCTTGCGCGTAATAGAAGAGGAAGACCTAGTGCTGCCGCATAGTAACGAGATACAGCTCGACCCAGACCCTGCAGTCAAAACCCTAGGTCTTGTTTGACAACCTCGGACAGACATTTTGCGATTCAACTTTACCATTCTGCAGATATCAGAAAACGAAAGGTTAACCAAGCGGAAAATACTGTCGGCAATCGCAATGTTGTTTGATCCTCTTGGATTAGTCGGAGCAGTAACCATTACCGCCAAGATATTTATGCAGAGGTTGTGGAAATTGAACGACAAGGGAGAAAGGCTCGACTGGGATCAACCAGTACCAGTTGAAGTAGAAAAATAATGGCGTAATTTCCACCAGCAGCTTCATTTGATGAACAATTTGAAGATTAAACGTTGTGCAGTCATCCCAAATTCGGTACGTATGGAGCTACATTTCTTTTCGGATGCATCGGAGAAGGCATACGGCGCCTGCGTGTATATCAAGAGCATCGACACTCAAGGATGAAGCTTCGTACATCTACTAGCATCGAAATCGAAGGTCGCGCCGTTGAAATGCCAGTCGATACCAAGGTTGGAGCTATGCGGAGCTCTTCTGTCAGCCGAATTATCCTTCAAGGTACGAGATGCGTTGAAGACCCAGATTGATATGCACTTTTGGACGGATTCAACTTGCGTTCTACAATGGTTGAAGGCGGTTCCAACTACCTGGACAACGTTCGTGGCAAATCGTGTAGCCAAAATCCAAACAGCGACGGAGAATTGTGTTTGGAGACACGTTCCTGGCATACAGAATCCTGCAGACTTAATTTCTCGTGGATTAAATCCAGACCAGATCCAGGACAGCAATCTATGGTGGAAGGGTCCCGAATGGCTACTACAGAACCATTACCCGAACCAGCCAAGTAGCTTCAGCACCGAAGGAGTAAATACAGAAGTACGACATGTAACAGCGAACCTGGCAACTAGTCAAAATGATTTCGGAATGGATTATGTGAACAAATTTTCGTCATTTACTAAACTTGTCCGATGTACTGCGTACTGGATGCGTCTAATGCGAATCTTGAAGAAATCAGAACCAAATCCAAGAAGTCTTTTAACTGTGGTAGAACTTTGGGAGGCCGAATACGTCATAATACGACGAATACAGAAGGAGACATTTTCCGAAGAATGGAAGTGTTTAGCTGAGGGAAAGGATGTGCATCGGAATTCGCCGCTGCGGTGGTTCGTTCCTCAAATATCTTCAGAAAACCTTATTCGAGTTGGTGGCCGATTAGGAAAATTAGAGGAGTCGGAAGATACCAAGCACCCAATAGTGCTACCTGCAAAACACCCTTTTACAAAGCTCTTATACGAGTAGGGTAACGGACCTATTTTGGACCGCTTTGGGAAGTGGCAATGCTACTTTCTGGAATAAAAAAGGATATTTTACAATTTTCGACTGCTTTATCCGTTCATTACGACGATCAAGGTTTATTCTATCGAAAAATATCGTCGTGTGTTGCAAAGTAACAAGATTTAAGCTTAAAAACACGTTTCTTCAATCATTACTCTGGTCAGTATTTTGGACCACCAGGTTTCTATTTTGGACCACCCTTTGGACCTATTTTGGACCACCCTTAAACTAGAAAATTTTTTTTTCTAAATTTTGCTATATTTCGACAGCGATTGATGCGCAATTGTGCGAATTATTATGATAATTTTGTCTTTTCTTGTTGTTATAGAGTTGTTTTTGACATTTCTTACGCACACTTGCTGAGCGTGTACAGATGAGACGGGACAATTAACCTCAAAAACTCTCGGTACAAAAAACGGGCACACATGGTTGTTTTTGAGGTTGATTGTCCCAAAACTGATAAGTGTTGGTGAAACAACCAGCATAATACACGCTCGAAATTCTTTAACCAATTATCGTTAAAAAGTAACCATTTTCACACCTTTCCGCGTTAAGTGATTTTTTGGTTTTTTCCATAGAAGTCATTTTTTGACTTCTCTTGAGAAGTGGAAATATGGTTACTTTTTAACCGCAAGAAATTATTGCGGAAAAGTTGAAAAATGGTTAATTTTGAACCATATCGCAAAATGGAAAGGAAACAGGTAATTTTTTTCTTTAAGATACTAGAATTGGGATGTTTTGAACTGGAAAAAGAAAAATGATGCGGGTTTAAGAGTAACTTCTTTATTTTTCTCAAAATTAATCCTTCCGGCTCAAAATTACCAGGAAGCAACTTTTGAAGAGTCGTTGCCATCGCTGGGGGCAGGCCACCGGAAGCACCAGCAAGAGCACAATTGGCTTCATTTTCCACCTTGAACAGTCCGTTCGGAGGCAAGCCCCAGATGATTAGCAACGCGTTCCCTGCTGGTTGAAATTTTGGTAAAAAGTTTTCGAAGTTTCTAGTATCGGCAGAGGCATCACGGGTTTGAATCTCTTTATTGTTTCGCTCCCGTTGCGGTATTGCAGTTGTGGCAGAACCATGTTCCGAATTGAGGAAACTGCAATCACTCTTTTTGGTTCTGTTAGGCTAGTGCGTGGAACCATTATGCAGGCTCAAATTTGCCAGCTACCAAGGGACAGGCCGTTTCATATCTTCTATTTCTACTCGCCGTATATCCCGGGTTCAAAATCAGGAACCGGACAGTGAGAGGAAAATTCCTTTGAGTTGTCACTTCTCTTCTGTCTGGCAGACAATCGTTTCCACGGGAGCATACAGCTGAAAAAAGAATGAAATTTGTTATTGATATTTATTTTTGTTATAATACTTATTCCACTCACCTGTTGCAATTTTCATGGTCACGGTTGTTATCCATTTGCCCAAGCCTCTATTCTATGTGAACTTCCAGCGGAACTAAAATTTCGACAGCCGCCATACAGCTGGATAAAAACCTTACAAAAATATTTTGGTTTTAAAATCAAATTCTCAAGAAATCTAGCAGGAAGATTTTCAGGTTTACTACCGGAAGGCTTATTATTTCTTATATTGGATTTTTGGGAATCATTGAAACTTCCACCAAAGAAAACGGGATTCCGCTAGTAAGCCGGGAAGTTCCTCCGGAAATTATCTACCGTTACCATATTTGTGTAAACCAACTTACCGTTGCATCCGATGCAGATACAGGTTGTCATGAATTGATAGACACACATTTTGAATGTTTTTGCTGAAGTTGAGTCTTAGCGGGTGGCAAACGGGTGTCGGAGTGGAGTCATGGCTGGGTAGCACTAATCCGAGGGTCGCTGACGACGATGGGCATCACACTCAATCATGCGCCAGGCAAACATATCAGCTGGTCGACGCGGATTGCTGTCTTTATCGATGCGTGCCCGTTCCGTATCTGGAAATATTTTTTCGCAGCCCAAGTAAGGTGTCCGGTACCATCTACAAGCTGACGACGAAACAGATGACGCTACGGAAGATTCTTTCTGTTTTTCTGCAAAGAAATTTGTTATCTAATTAAAAAAAAAATCATCTTTCATAAGCAATCTATTAAAATTACCTTTCGGCAGAGTGAGATCCTCCAGTCGAAGAACTTCAAACAAATCCGGTGGAATCCAAGCCTTGATTGAACTTGGATTTAAAAACGAATGTAACGCGTACACCTTTATTGCTCACTTCCAAAATAAAATGGCGAAGATTTGGCTGTCGAATTTTTAACCATATTTGGTTAATGCGCAAAAACTTCAAAAATGGTTGATTTTGTAGCTTAAAAAATTCTTAAAAAATAACCATATTGGCAGTTTGGAGGCAGAAACCAAAAAATGGTTATTTTTGAACCATAAATGGTTAAATAAAAATGAGCGTGTATCGCGAACACTACCAGCGGCAAATAGGACTATAGACTAGTCAAGTTTTGTTTGTTCGATAAGAACAGAGTAAAAACAGTAAAATTCCTCTGTTATAGAGTGTGTTCCAAATGTTATGAAAATTATGACAGCACACTGAAATCTCGACAAAATTTGGTTCTGCAGTGTTCAATACTGGCCAGTTGGCTTGTCTTTAGGCTCAATTTTCAGAACGCAAATCTTCTTCAGGCGACCCAATGATAAGTTGAGAAAGTCTGACATCATGAACTTCGCGACATCAATTGATGCATTTACTTCCAAAACCTTAGTGGATTTGGTTTGGCTTAAGTTCTGTAGATAGATTCAAAAAGATAAAAATGTGCGAGATTTATGCTATCTTTTAAGCCATCTAAAAGCCAGATTTTTTTTCACAAAAATTCAGTTTTGTTTTAGGTTAAAACTTATCGTTAGAGTAATTTTCCAACAGTTTTTTTTTTAAATTGCATAACCACAGGGGCTGAAAAACTAGATTTTTAGTACTTTATCGCTTGTAAAATTTACACATTTAAACCACCTTTTCCCAAGTTTTGAAACCTATATAGCTATAATTGAATATATTTTTTGATAAAATTTTTCTAATATTATCTAACTAATATATTTCAACTGTTACAAAAACTAAACTCGTTGCATATTTGCCGAATTGTTGTCGTTTTTTCCAAACCCCTCCTTAAGACGGGTTCTATATTTCGTTTCTTCTACCTAACCAAGTTTTTTTTCCTCAAAAATCATTCCTGAATGCACTCATTTTACTGGCAATCCTAAATGGTTGAAACTTTCAATAATTTTTCATGTAGCATAAAAAACATATACTTAATAAAAAATTGGTGCAAGTCCAAGTTTTCATGTTTTGAGGCTTTATTAAGCTGTAGCTTTTAACAACTGCTTATCAAACAGTTGCCATTGATGTACATAGATTGTTAGATTAATGTGATTCAAAGCATAGTGCACAAAAAGTAAGTTAAAACTATATGATTGGCTTGGTTTTATGCCGATTAAAGTGAACGTCGTCTAATGGCGAGTTTGGGCTTTGGCGAGTTCATAAAATAAAATCATGCTTAAATTCCAAATTTAATTCCTAATGAGTGGTTGAAATAGTGTGCATCATTCTTTCATATCGTCGTACAACGTCTTATTACGCTCATGAACAAGTTTTATACCCAGGTTATGTTGAGTGGTCCAAAATAAGTCCCTAAGGAATAAAGTAGGACCTATTTTCGACATGGGTCAAATTGCTATCAAAACCAGTTATTTTACTTTTTCCAGCTTGCCAAATAGTTTTCGCGTGTTTTATCATAGCTGTGAACATGTTTGTATTTGTAGAATTCATCACAGCTATGCAGTAAACGTCTTGAAAGTTGACTCCAATAATGGCAAGTCCTCCTGAAATGGCCCTGATTCGGTCCAACTATGAAAAATCAAAACTTTATTTTCAATTTTCTCTCCGTTAACAGCTTACTTAAGTAAAATTTTAGATGTGATTAGAATCATAAGAAGTAGCTTTAAGTATATTTGTTCAAAATTTTTATGAATAATATGATTTATGAGAGAAATATTAGCAAAAAGCTACAAGGTGGTCCAAAATATGTACCCGGTCCAAAATAAGTTCGTTACCCTACTACCATCAAAAGCTTATGCACGCTGGATCACAGTTGTTGCTAAGCTCAGTTCGCCTGAAGTATTGGCCACTTGGAGGTCGTAACGTTCCACGCCAGATCATACATAATTGTAAACAATGTTTCCGCTCAAAGCCAAATCCTATTCAACAATTTATGGGTGAGCTGCCGTCAGATCGTGTTACGAAATCAAGACCGTTTATGAAGACCGGAGTTGACTATTTTGGCCCAGTGTACTTGCGTTTGGCACCAAGACGACCAGCAACAAAGGCTTACGTAGCAGTTTTCATCTTCCTTTGTACCAAGGCAGTGCACCTTGAATTAGTTTCGGACCTTTCGACAGAGCGGTTCCTCCAAGCACTACGCCGGTTTATTGGGAGAAGAGGATACTGTGCCGATATTTATTCGGACAATGGGACCAATTTTGTGGGAGCCCGTAGCTTTCTGCGGGAATTACTGGAGATTATTCGCAACAGCCAACATCAAGAAAAGGTATCCAAGGAGTGCGTCAACAATCACATTCAATGGCATTTTATCCCCCCAGCTGCTCCTCATTTTGGAGGCCTTTGGGAAGCTGCGGTTCGATCGGCCAAGAAGCATCTCCTGAAGATCTACGAATCTGAGCGCCTTTTACCGTTCTTGCAGCAACACGACGAAGCTCCGCTATTTTGACCAGATTTGGCATCATGCCACTATTCTAAAATTGCCCTGGAGTGATAGTTATGAGGCCGATTCTGTCCATTTTGTTCCAAAGCGCATGAACCCGCCAAACTGTCCGGAGCTGCGCCCGAATGGAGCAGTACTGGGCAATATTGAAGCTGGAACTTCGGAAAAACAAGAAGACCGTCAAAGACGAGAAGATGTTAAGAAATTGAAATGAAAAACTGAGAAACTGGTACTGGATGACACTGTAAAGACTTTGATGGAGGGCATCAAACGAAAATGCGTTCAATTTTACACTCTAGACTCATCGATTAACTTTTTTGATTTTTGAAGTGAATATGTGTATAAAACTACCCTAAAATTTTGGCTTGATTCTAAAAATTATAAGAAAATTTGCATGTGTTCGTACAAAAGTTGGCATAATATTTCGTGTTCGCCCATTAAATACAAAAATCCAATCATAAACATAAAGGGTGATTTTCCAATCGTTGTCCCTTTACCCATTGTTGCACGGAATGATGTAAATTGTCAATATTTCATCTGATTTTAAACTTTTTCCCAAAAATAAAACTGAATCATGTTAATTGGAATGATCATTGATAAAATAAGGCTTTTAACGATATTTTCTGCTGTAAAATATGCATCTAACGACAGTTTTAATTTTTTTTGTTTTTTTTTTTTCACGCGATTATTGTGCTACTTGTTTAACAAAACCTTAAGATTCCTTCTACGGCAAATAAGGTTTTACGCCAGTATTAAACATCTTTTGAATTGGTTTTCTTTACGAGGCGTTTGTTGGACAATTTTAACACCATGATTTAGGAAAAAAATTACGATCCATACAGAATCGGGAAAAATATCGGATCGTGCAACAATTAGTCCGCTCAATCTCTTCCTGCCCCATTGTTGTACATAAGCCCAATATAAAATTTGAATGGAAATTTCAAATTTATTAATTAGTATGCCTAAAAAACTATAATAAGTTGTTTTAAACGCCAAAAATAATATCAAAATTTCTGAAAGCGATTAATATAGTCCTGAAATAGCGCAACGTGTTTTGATAAGTACGGGAAACGAAAGATTTTATTCAAAAATGACCAGAGGTGTACTGAAAGTTAAAACAACTTATTTTTTGGAATTTTGAAATATTTGTTGGATTATGCAATACGTTTCGTCGTGTGAACAAAAATCAAACCTTAAATGTAACCCAGAAATGGATGAAAATAAAAAATCGCAGTTAACTGCTTTGCATAGCTTGCAATGTCTGAATAGTTTCAAAGTCACTTAAATTGCTTTGGCTTTGAGGAACTACTTTTTTATCAGAATTATTTTGAAATCCTTTATCTCGACCATTCACTAAAAATTTTATGCAAAGAATCTAAAGATAGTTTGAAAAAAAAAATCTGTTTCTCCAATTTCGAGACGACAAATCTTAAAGAACTGTATTTCATGTCAACAGCGAACCCCTAGCTTTTGTTAATAATATTGTTAAAATTGGAAGGTTAGAAGACCCGAAATATTATCTATCATGTGTTTCTTTCTCTCAGAAATTCAAAACTGCCGTCGAGCTAGACCAGAAATATTTGAGTAAACCTTTTTTTTGGCTCTTATTATTCCGAAAAATAAACAGTCTTAACTTTGTGAAGCTTAATTTGATCAAATCAGTTTTTTAGCTGGAAAATTCCCAGCAAACATTTTTGTAGGTGTATTTCTCAACAACTTTGTTATACGTTTCATATACATTATAGAATGATCGTATGAAACTCGAAGTTAGGGCTTGTGATATAGCTCAGTTGCCAACTGCAACGTTGATAAAGTCGCGAATGCCATAAAGATGGTAAAATGACTATAATCGAAACAAAAAAAAGTATGAAACTCGAAAAAACAGCATTTCCCTACCAAAGTGAAGGCAATATACATACATAAAAAGAATGCAAGAGAGCACAAGTGTTTTCTTTCAATGCATGCGAATGCCAGCGACAATATTTGCTGCTTCTGTCATTGAACAATTCTTGCAAACACACCATCTGATTTTTATCAATCTGGTTGCACTGCTGGTCGCAGAGAGAAAATCAAACTGTTCTTTCACTTGACCCAGGGCGTGTAAAGCTTAGGGTGTGTTCTTATACCAATGCATGGAATCATCCATCTTGTGACAGGCAATCGTAATCGTAGGCATGGTAGGCGAACAATTGGCTGTCAAAAAGCGCTCCGTCTCCACCCCCCACCAATGAGAATCTTTTGGTACCCCTTGCCTACTTTTCCTCAATATGCATCCACCCGTATCTGAAGGCACTCTGACTTGACTCACGCGAGAGAAAAAAAAGGAACGAAATCGTCTTCAAAATCTGCAAACATGGCGGACTTTTTATCATTTCAGATTTAAACCATTTAATCCGAGTTCGAGTAACAATTTTTAAGACCTTTTATTTGCGTTAGTTGGAATTATGATTAGCAGTAGCGTTTTTAACGACTTGAGTTATCATTTTTAATGCGATTTCATGTTTGCTGGGTTGTTGGGAAAAATTTCAATTTGAAATGAATGTTTCTTGAAGATTGATGAAATGCTACAAAGGCTACATTCTTTACAAATAATCCCACTTTCATGAAAAATATATTCAAAATAAATAAATTTTTGAAAGCTATATTCAATGAATAAGACGAACAATCTGAAACTTTGTGTGCAAATATTTTATAAAATCACATTTTCTTCATAGGGGTAAAGGGGGGCAAAACAGATCGCGTCCTTTTTTAAAACGAACACACACATATAGGATCTCAGTGAAACTTCATGTTTGTTTGAAGAGATCTAAATTCTACTTAAGACTAAAGCGTACATCTTTCAAGGATATAATAGCTACACCCATAGAAGAGGTTGCAAATATCCAATGCCTATTTAGCAAATCTCTGTGCCGATAATGCGCTGAAATGTGCACTGTGCCGAAGATGATATGTTTGAAAAACCGTAACTGGCATAAGGACTCGGCTCCCAACCAAAATGATGCATGACCACTACATTCAAGCAAAACAAGAAAAACATTCTATGGGATTTCCTTCCTATTGGATAATTCATCCCAGAAACAAGAAAAAAAAAATATAAACTACAGCGCCCGTAGGGAGAGTCGAATTCAAATCACCAATTATATCGTCTTGCAAGTCCGACATCCTAACAAGTGTGCTATTTGAGCTTCATGAAGGACGAGGGATATTTGTCATAGGCTTTCTGCCACCGAACAATCACAAAAAAATCGCACAACGACGGCTTCCCGGCGTTTGGCCGCCTTTCAAGGTAGTCCTTTGTCTTGCGATGGTAACGGGAAAGGGAACGGGAGTGAAGGCAAAGGGAAACCCATTGAATGAGAACTGTGCTTTGCTTACTGCCTGCTATTACATACACACGCTACATATACACAGCTGCCAAAGCCGGGCAGCTTGAAGCAATGTTTTTGTTGTTGCTTTTGCTACATACGCACAGCTTAGCCGTGGTTGTTTGCCCATGGATTGAATTGAAGCAATGTTTTTTTTGTTGCTTTTACTGCATACACACGCAAAGCTTGGCCGTGGTTGTTTGCCGGTGGATTGAAGGGATTGAATTAGAAGGATGTTTTTGTTGTTGCTTTTGCTACATTCACACGCACAGTGCTCGGTTCGCTGGCTGCCTGGTGTTGGCCGGTATTTGTTTCCATCCTTCTTCGTCTTATGATGCGATAGGGAGGGACGTGAAATCGTTTTTATTTTGTTTCTTTCAGACATACGCAATTCGGTTGACTTGGGAGGTTAATGCCGGTGGGAGCAAATCGAATCAGCACCGGTCGCGTTATCTTCTTGTACCAATGATGCTATGTAATTGACTACACGCCATTGGCACAGAGGCTGAATTTTGGGTGTAGCATCTTACTAATGCTAACACCGCCAGCCCACAGAAAGAGTACTATGTATGTCGTGACCGAGACTCGATCTCATGAACTCTGGCTTAGAAGACTGAAACGCTATCCTCTAGGCCACAGTCGGCGGCTAAGCTCCTTTTATCCTTTCACCTGCAAATTGGCACTTTAAAAAAATTTAAATACCATTCCGTTAAATCTATGAAATTTCAATGACACAAAATTTTATGTTGGTAGGACACATAAAAAAAAGCTCAATACTGTGCAAATATGGTTAAATTACACTTCACTTTGATGGCTCTGGTTAAATTCAAAGGCAGATTTGAGTTTCTGAGGAAAGTTCACGAGTGATAAATACTATTCCAGACTCTCAAACCGGCTGCTTCGTGTTTTTTCGATTTTGGCTCCGAATTTTGCCATTGAACCTTGAACGGTTTATATGATAGACCTCGTCAAAAGGGGCCGTCTTTAAATTGGATTTCATTTGAACTGAAAGTTCTCATAATAAGCTTCCGTATCAAATATCAGCCTCTTTGACTACATGGTGGCTGAGTCTTTAGAAGGTTTTTAAAATGTGCAACCATTGGATAAAGAAAATCGGACATCATTAGGCACGACATAAGATTTGCCTCTGCAACTATATAAGCCACAGACAAGCTATTTAAAAATGATTTTGTAAATTGTTATGTAACTTTTTTCGAACACATAAACTTTACGATCTTGTTGACCAATCCTCTATGAGTGCAATCGCCAAAAAAAATCGAGTGAATTCTGTTGAAATGAATAAAATCTTATATATAAAAATGGAGGCATTTTCTTTGTAACAACATCACGTATGAATGGTCGGTCGTAATGAAGTGAAATTTGGTATCCGAGAGTTTTTCGGGTCAGAGATGGTTTGTATAATAGTTGCAAGAATCTCACTTTTTATGGAAGGGGAGCTCCTAAATAAAATCAACTAGAAACGGGACAAAACTCGAACAATTTGAAGACGATTTTTATGAAAACAGATTCACGAGCACGAAAAGTTATAGAACTGTAAACATTTTCCAACGATTTATTAGGTAACGGGTAAAACGAAGTTTACCGGGTCAGCTAGTACATCATGAAAACCAAAATCTTGCGCTTAGTTGTGCACCGATTGGCAAATCACCTTAGTTGAGTTTAAAATATTTATAGTAGATTGCACAAAACCAGTCATTAAAAATATAGTTGAATTTATAATACTTAAAATTGTATGTAAGTATATATGTATGTATGTATGGTTCCCCCATCGATAGCAAGGTCCAGCCTATGTCTGTCGTCTGTGTGGCTCGGCCTTCGAATTGCTTCTCAGGCTGCCACGGCCGATGTTTCGTCGAGGGAAGGCATCCAACCTTCAGAAACCTACAATGGTTGGCAATCCACTCCGCTTGTAATAGTCTCTTCAGATTAACCCCAGATGCATTCCCTCTGAAATATATGATTATTCATACAATGAAACGCATCTTACCTGTCGGCAACTTATGGGATTCGAACCCAAAAGTTTTTCTTGCCGATACCGGAAATCGAACCCAGTACGCCTGGGTTACCAGACTCGCGCCAGCCTATCCACTAGACCACATCAGCGCTTAATTTATAATACTTAAAATTGAATGCATGAAATCGATCAAATGATATAGTTGAATGTACTATATCTATAGTTGAATACGAAAAATCAGTCATATTGGTATAGTTGAATCTATTATATTTATAGTTAAATGCACAAAACCATCAGAGAAACACATTATATTTATAATTGAAAATCTAATATTTATATTTGGTCGAGAATTAATCGGTTTGACTATAGGCAAAATATTGTTGGAAAAACTATTCTATATTCATCGTATATCTACTCGAAGCGTAGCCTAGCAGCTAATTTATCTCGAAGAGCTTGTCATTTCGTTAGAAATGGTAACAAAATGCCTCGAAAGTTGCTTTGGTGAGTTACGTTATACACCACAAGCAGAAAATTGTGTTTTTGTGAGTAAATATTATGTGTATGTGTCAATAGGATCTTGAATTATGTATATATGTGCGTGCACAGTGTATTTAGGTGAACTTTTCGTAAGCTACTATACAACTCGTAAGTTTATATTTTTCAGAATGCTCTTTATGCTTCAGAAGGTGCTTCGTTTTCCCCATGATTTGCAGCTTTTGGTACACTAAGTTTTCAAAGTTTTTATCTCCACTTTAAATTTTCTCTGGGAAATTCCGGCTTGCAGTCTTTTTAAGAGCAAAAACGGTTTTTGTTTTATGTATCCAACGTTTCAATCCGTTTTGGATCTTCTTCAGGGACTAAAAATTGTATTTTTCAATTAATTTTTGGCCGATTACAAATTATTTGTTGTGAGATGTTTACCTAAAAAGTGTCGTTTTCTTGTTTTTGTCGACTCGGCTGGTCTTGTAAAGCTGTCTATTTATCTGTTTTTTTTAATTTTCCGAATTAATTCGTGTTTTATGACAATAAGGTGTAGTGATTGACTTACTGTGTTAGATGTTTCTCGGATAAAATCCGGGACCTATTTCTGCTTCTACCGAAAAACGATATCAAATCTGTCAATGAAACTTTGAATGCTCAACACAAAAACTTACAATTTACAGTAGAAACAGAAACAGACGGTCGAATGCCTTTCCTGGATATGATGCTATTTAGAAACGAAAATTAAAAAATAACAACCGATTGGTATATGAAACCAATAGCATCGGGGCGGTTTTTAAATTTCCACTCGTTTCACCCGCTTCACCAGAAGATTAATGTAGCTGTGAACTTTGCTAAAAGAGTTACGCAATTTTCTTCACACTCAGGAATCATCCAAGCCAAGAACGTCATCCGAAAACAACTTAGCTTGAATGACTACCCTATGTCTCTCATCAATCAATCGAATCATTAATAAAACGAATGAGAAAACGATATCAGAAACTGAAAAAACGATACCAGAAACAGCTATGAATGAAACGGAAATACAGAAAAATGTATCTACCGTTCTCTGACCAACATTGAAAATCTTTCAACACAAATAATAAAAACATTGCACTCTGATTACAAATATACTAGAGTTGCAAACAAACAAATGAAGACAATTGGATCGTATATTGTTAAAGACAAAACGCCATACGATGAATACACCAACGTCATCTACAAAATAAAATGCAACGGCACCTGGAAAAACAACACCAGCAACGGAAGTGAAGAACACCAAGAAGAGGATGACGAAACTTGCAAGGCATGCTATATAGGTCTCACTAGCGTAAAACTAGCGTAAACACCGATGCCAAACCAACGAACTTAAACGCCTGTGGGACCTAGGATACACAAAACAAGACTACCCCATAGCTAAACTCCGACAACAAACTGCACTCCTGGACCTCGAGATAGCTATGAACCACCTGTTCGACATTGATGGAGTCCGAATCATCGACAGGGGAGACAACCAAGGAAAACTACGAATGCTGGAAAGTTGCCACATTAAAACCACACCTTACACTATAAACATTAAAAAAGATTCAGAAAACATTCATCCTACATATGCCAATATTTTCAAAACTATACAATCAATTAACGAAAACCCAAAACACAAATAAAAAACACCACCCTACACACAACACAGAACAAGCTGACATCTAGAAACAACAAAAACAAAAGGTGAAAAGTGAAAACTGTGCCAAAGTTTCGATGCTGAGGAAAGTTTATCCCAAAACCGGACAACCGGATTTTATCCGAGAAACATCTAACACAGTAAGTCAATCACTACACCTTATTGTCATAAAACACGAATTAATTCGGAAAATTTAAAAAAACAGATAAATAGACAGCTTTTCAAGACCAGCCGAGTCGACAAAAACAAGAAAACGACACTTTTTAGGTAAACATCTCACAACAAATAATTTGTAATCGGCCAAAAATTAATTGAAAAATACAATTTTTAGTCCCTGAAGAAGATCCAAAACGGATTGAATCGTTGGATACATAAAACAAAAATCGTTTTTGCTCTAAAATAGACTGCAAGCCGGAATTTCCCAGAAAAAACACAAAAATCAGTCGATCCCCAAACATAAAAAAAAACATTTTAAATTTTCAGCCAAAAAGAACATGAACCTGTTGAGGGTCTGATCACATCAGTGAAGTGGTATCGACTAGCCCTCATCCATCCCAGAAATTTTTACCCGTCACAGTCCCTGGAATGTCAATTTGACAATAATGACCAAAACCAAAGCATCTCTCTTGCTTCTCAACCAATTTATACAAAATGTTTAGTTTTGGAAACCTCGTGATGTATCTGAAATATGTTTCTCAAATAATATTCAGCTACAACACTTCCATTTTCCGATATTACGAAATTCCGGAAAAAAACATGCTTCGGAAAAAGGCTATAGATCAGCTACGGAATGCTCAAAAAGAATTCGGTTTTGTGTTCAAAAAAGATATTCTATTATATTTTATTTTCGAAATTTTCCAAGATCATGACCACATAAAATGTGAAAAAGTGGTGTACAACCCGTACTTTTCAATTAATGAACCGTCAAAGTTGTTAAAGTCACACAAGATATATTTTTAAAAGAAGTTTGGAAAGGTGACGTATTTTGACACATTTTTGCATTTTTAGATTGTCAAAATATGAAACATAGCATTTTTGACGAATTTTTAAAAGTAGCTGTTTTTCGAACTTTTTTGTCAATTTTCAATTTCTCAGATTTTTTTAGACTTAAACTCAATTTTTTACTAGATTTTTACTAGATTTTTAATAATATTCACCAGAAATGAAGCGATTGCAGAAAATCCAAAATAAAATTATGAAAGTAGTGACACGTTGCAACTAGTACATGCACTAGGCATATATCTTATACTTGACATGCTTAAATGGTTGTCTGTGAAACAACGAAATGCTTATAATAGCCTAATGTTTGTCCATAAAATGAAAATTGGATTGTTACCTTCATATTTGGCTCATGATCTACAGTTTGGAAACGATATTCACAGTTACAATACGAGGAGGGCAAGTGATTTTAAACTTCCAATAGCTAAGAAAGAAATGATCGCGGTGATTTCTTCAGATTTGCAAATTCTAACAAGTTTTTTAATCTCACACAATCACAAACACCTTCCTGCACCCAATTAACATGGATTGCACAATGGGGAAAAAGTGTATAAACATCGAAGAAATTCAATATCTTCCCTCCTACACGAAACAAATCTATGAAAAAAACTTTCCTGTATTGAAAATCTTCGGAAAATCGATTAGACGTAGTTTCAGACGCCGCACAAGCTTACGAACGAAGTTAAAGTGCCTTTTAAACCCCTAATTCCTCTATTTTTGTAAACAATCCAGGAAAAAAAACCAATTTATTTTGCCCTCAATTCCCCAAGCCATAACTAGAAAGTAGCTAGTGAAATACTAGTATTTGGGTCTTTCAAATACTGTAGCTGAATTCAAAGGAATCTTCGACTACTTTGAAATCATAGTTTCATTCAGCTAAGAGGTTCTTCAAACCTTTGATTATAAGTCCCCGACATTATTTCAGATATTTTGATCGGACTTGAAAATTTATTCAATAGCCTGCGGTAGCTAAAAAAGCCTTCATTCGATTTCTCGGAAAAAAATTGGTCAAAAATTTTCATGTCCGAACATGATTTTTCTAAACTATTTCAAAAATTGTAAGGGAATTGCGGGTAAAACAACCATAACTCCTGTTTACAATGCGTGCGGTGACTCGAGTAGGCTTCGTTGAATTCCTTGGAAAAAAAACACACAAGACATGTACCATTTGGTACAAAATTTTCAAGTCCGAACAAGCTTTTTTTAAATAATGTTGGGGAATTGAGAGAAAAACAGCCATAGCTCATATACAGTACCTATCATCTATTATATAAAATTCTCTTGTAACGGTGTTTGTAGTACTACTCCTCCGAAATGGCCAAAACAATTCGAATGAAATTATTTTTAGAATATTCTGTAGCCATGCGAATCGGTTTATATCGAATAAAATAAACCAAAAAGCGCCTCAATTGTCCGTAACAATTAAATTTGTAGTTATTTGAATCAAATTAAAGTCATGGCATCCATTTTCTCGAGATTTTCTTTCCTTTGGGCGGTTTGTTTTTCGCCTCCATGGTCGAGGCGTCGTGAGCCAACGTCGCGAGAGGATTGTAACCATGGCATAACATACTGATCAGTAAGAATATTTTGGCGCGTATTTCTCAACCAAGCATATTTTCAATGCAAGGGGTGGCGATATGAAGCCTTGATGTGATTTTTTTCTTCTTGATTTCTAGATCACTTCTACAGCACATGGTTATAAAAGACGCCTAGATGTGACTCAGATTGACATTTTGCCGATTGAATAAAACAAATAAATTTTGTTTTGCCAAAATCTGAAATTGAAAAGTCAGGCATCCATTTTTAGAAATTTTCTTTTCTTTGAGGGAATTGTTTTTCGTCTTCATGGGCGAGGCGTCGCTAGCAAACGTCGTTGCAAGATAATAGTAAGTTACTATTAGTAACCAAAGCATACTGTTCATTGATCACTGGAAAAATTTAAAAATTTGGCGCCAGTTTCTCAACCTATATTTCTTTTGCACGTGGGGACGCGAGCAACCTAGATGGGTTTTTTTCCTTGCTTATTTGTACACAGCACATGGTTATAAATGACGCCTAGATGTGACACGGATATATATTTTATCGATCGAATTAAAACCATATAAACGATTTCAAATATAAAAACCATTTTTAATTCGTTTTAATTTAAGAAGTAAATTGTTGTCCAAAAATATGAATTTGGTAATGATAAATATTAAATAATGACACTTTGCGGACGTTTGAAAATAAGAAATTGGGAAGCTTTACATTCAATTTCGTATAATCCAATACGCCTAGAACGCCAGACACATTAACTAGACAAGAGTCTCTTCTTTAAAAAAGATAAGATAGGAGTGAAGTTTTTAGAGGTCGTATGAACTTTTTGAATTTTTGCAAACGTAAGTTGAAGTTATCAATAAAATAATCTACTTTTCAATAACAAAAAGTGAGGATATGCATTTTTCGGAAGAATTTTCAATTAAGAAAGTAGACTAGAGCAAGTGCAAACTTTAAACTTTTACAAAAAATGTATACATTATTTCTTCATCCAAAAATTGTTGGGCCCAAAAAAATCTGATTAAACAAACTCAATTCTTTTTTTCCATCATTCATCAAAAAACCGTTTACACGCCAGAAAGGATATCCCGAGTATTGAATCTGAAGCGGGTATTCAAACTTATTATAAAGGTCTTTGTAAATCAAGGTCTTTTGGTTGAACAACATTCAGTGAAATTGAAGTACCAAGCATTAATTTATTCCGGAGAAAACTAAGGACATATCAATGAAAGTTGATAAAACAGACAAACAAAAACAAGTATTAAATTCATTTTAAGTCTTTTCACTGACGCATCTGATAAAAGACCTATGTGTGTTTGAAATGAACTCATGAAACCATCAAAGCCTGAACAGATTAATTCTTTTCGATCTATTAAATTTTAAAAAAATTGCGTACTGCACCGTACCAACTAGAGAGAAACTTACCAATATTTTATTAACATTCCAAAAGTTTTTTCCTTAACCTGAATTACTAGTTCATTGTAACTGATAGGCTACGTTGAAGTTAATAAATTACAAATTACAAATTACAAATTTCAATGATATGTTATTAAATCTTGATAATATTACATAATTACAGATTACCACCAACAATGTTCAGGAACTTTTGAAATCAGAAAACCCAATGCTTCAATCAACATCTTTAGAATAATGGGTGAATATATTTAAACATATGTTTTCCTCTTTTCAAAACCAATCGCTTCTTTGATTCATTGGGTAAATGTTCAAGGAATTAATTTGCATTTTTTGCTTGAACAAGAAAAGGACCTTGCAGTATACAAAATTAATGCCATGACAAGTGCTGTTTGGGAACATTTTAAATTGAAATGTGTAAATTCTATAACTTAAGTATCAGGCGAAACTTTTTGGAAATGATTTTGGTGAAAAAATGGATTTTAATTCAAACTACTTTGAAGCATGAGGATGGCGAATAAAAAGCTGTTTGAAAATGGTTAGTAAAGAATCTTTTCTTATGTGTTTCATTTCTTCAGCTCTAAAAAATACACCATCCAAGGCTAATTGGGAGCTGGAAGCGCTGCGTCAGGCAAAATATTCGGTAAATACTTCAAAAATTGTCCTGATATTCAAAATTCTATTTAAAAAAGATTCATAAGCAATATATTCCAATAAATGAGAAACTTTTTATTTCGGTTTAAACCTTAATGTGAACTCGAATAAAACGGAATAAATCTACTAAATGGAATACAGCAAATGAAACATACATATTATCAACATTCAGTTAGTTATGGAACAAATAACAAAAATTGGATTTTAAAAGACCCGTTGATTTAAAATTCTTCGGTTAATTTTGATAGAATTAAGAGGGACGATTCGAGTATAGGAAAAAGGGGAAATGTAAAGTAAACTAGGAAAAATGGAAAGTGGACGCCAAGTTTAACATGGTAAGACGAAGTTTACTGGGTCTGCTAGTAATTGTATAAAAATTGGAAGCACGCGCACTGTCACTTCGACTTTGAACTTCCATAACTTTTTGCTCTGATGATATTTTTTGATCAAATTGTTTGCGTTAGATAGATCAACTATCACACTATTGTATCACAAAATTTGAGCTTTCTGGAGTTTGTGTGGCCTGAGATACAGTAAATCTACGAAAATCGGACTTTTTGGACTTTTCGCATTCAAATTGCAATATCTCTGAAAGTACGCTACATTTTTTCTTGAAATTTTGCAGAGTGATTGTTGAAATGTAAAGCTAGCCTGTCTGAAGTTTTCAAAAAGTTCTATTGATGAGATCAAAAGTTACGCGATGTGCAATATTTCAGGCATGAACCAAGAAATGCGATTTCTATAGAATTTTGGACTCCCTTGGTAAGGTCGTGCGGCATCTGAAACTACGTCCAATCAAATTTCCGGAGATATTTACTAAAGGAAAGTATTTTTTCATAGATTTTTTTTTGTATTAGAGGAAAGATATTGCATTTCTTCCTGGTTTATACACTCTATTCTCCATTTTGGTTTGGAAGAAATTTGCAAAATTGTATTAAAAAATTTTTTAAGAACTAGCTGACCCGGTAAACTTCGTTTTACCATCTAATGCATAAATCGTAATAAATGTTTAATTTCATCTACACTTCCTTAACTTCATCGTGCTCGCGAATCGATTCTTATGAAAACCGTAACGAAATTGTACGGCTTGTGTCCAATTTAAAGTTGAATTTGTATTGGAACACCCTTCCATAAAAAGTGGGATTCTTGAAACTATTATACAAACCATCTCTGATCCGAAAAAACCTCGGATTCAAAATTTCACTTCATTCCGACCGACCATTCATACGTGATGGTGTTACAAAGAAAACGCCTCCATTTTTATATATAAGATTTTAAAAATTATTTTTCAATTTTAAAGGGCTATAATTTTCATTATACTCAAAATAATGACTTCAAACCTGTTCAGTTTTGTTATTCGAGTTAAAATGGTATTATTTCACTGAATAAATAACTGCTATCCTCATTTAAAAAAAAGTCATGCATTAAAGGGTTAAGGTCTGATAAGAGAGTCTTTTCTTGGGCATTCAGGGTGCACAGAAAAAAATTTTTGCTGTAAAATTACAGCAAATATCCTGTAACAAAAAGGAGCAGGACATTTGCCGTAATTTTACAGGTCGAAAAAAAAATTACAGGTCCTTTATTTTACAGTAAGCATATCAATAAATGGCTTCTTCAAAATTACAGGCCGGTAAATTCGGTTCATTTTTTTGTATATATTCCAATTGGATTTTCAAAAATAATAAAACGTTCATATAAACAGTTTTTGAATTATCATTTTTATTTTCTTCAATTCATTTTAAGGCAGATAAAAAAAAATACAACTTTCACTACACTTCCGGCATTGGCAAAACACAATCCACAAGCACTATTCTGCGTTTCGTTTTAGTCGGCAAACCGAATTTTGGATTACTTTTTCTGCCAGTTGGAAACCCGCAAACGGCTACTTGTGGAATTGAGGGTCAAAACTTAGTCCAAAGGTCATCTTGGTTTGGATGTGGATGTTTGGAGAAGAATCATTCGGGCAAACCCTTGAGCTGGATGATGTTATACTTCGCTCTTATTTGCTGTAAAAAAAGGAAAACATTAGATTTCTAATCAGGTCTTAGTTGTTTTTAAGAAGAAAAAAAACAGCTTATTGTTGATGATAAGTTATTTTCTTTCAAATACTATCAATTTCAATCAGCAAAAATTAATTAAATCCATGCACAACGAAATCTGATTGTTTGCAGCTGGTAAATAAAAAAACGTTTCCTCACTCACCTGGAATGCTACGTCTTCTGGATGAAAATATGTTACTGCTCCACTCTGCTGGCGGAAAATTCTGGTTTCCGTACAACTTTTGCGAAGCTTTTCGGAACCGACAGCTTAAAATGTTTTCCGACTGGCGATGATATTTAACAGATCCCCGGTGCTTGTGAAAACTGCGGCGAATGAACAAAAAACGGATGTTAGTTTCTGGCTGGTGGCAATTTTTTTTTAATATTACTTACGGCATAATTGCGGACATGATTATCTGCTTTGCCCGGACAGCGGCCGTCCGAACTGTGCTGCATGTGTTCCTAAACAGCACGATCCGGATGATTTTTGCACCTTTCGCTTCGAGATCCGTGGAATCCTTGTAACTGCATAACACTGTTTTGCCATTGCAGCTGATGGTCGCCAAATTGACAACATTGTTGTTTCCCGAATCTGCGAAAACGATAAAGCACCTAACCGATCGCCCGACGGTGTTATTTTGTTGTTTGTGGAGCAACTTCTGGATTTGCTCCGGCACGAAATCAAAACAAAATAAAACGGTACGCGCTCTCATTTTGACGTTTATGCACAAAACTGGGATGCCAGGCACACTTTTCCTAACGAATAATTGAAAATTATTGGAAGATACGTAATTCGACGACAAGTAATTTTGGTTCGACCTGTAAAACTACAGTGCATGTCCTACTCCTTTTTGTTACAGGACATTTGCTGTAACATTAAATGATTTTTATTGACGTTTAAACTAACCAACTGAAAGTTACGTGTTTTTTTTAAATTACAGGTTGTTTGTTTTGAAGGCAACTATTTTCAATGACACGTAATATTCATTATTTTTTTCTGTGCACAGAAAAAATTATTTTCTGTAAAATTACAGTAAATGTCCTGTAACAAAAAGGAGCAGGACATTTACCGTAATTTTACAGGTCGAGGACATGCAATTCACAGGCAAGTTTAAAATTACAGGACTGTAATTGCAGGCGACCTGTAATTGCAAGCAAACTGTAATTACAAGCGACCTGTAATTTCAGCGACCAGTAAAATAATCTGCACTTAATTTTATTGTTTTGATTCATTATAATAGAGTGAAATACCATAATTGAATAAAACAAATTGTATTCGTATACACGTGTATAATGTACATTATTTATTAATTACAATAACAATACATAAAAGAATAATTTTCGAACCATGTTTTAATGGCTTTTTTTAAACTTAGCCGTAAAGGGCACGATGGACATAGATTGTTCGGTGCGTTTTCTGCGACACAAAGTTGCGAAAATCCGGGGAAAACCCCCGGAGAATCAGCCGAAACGACCTCATCGTCGTCGTCGCCAATCGGATCATCCCCATCGGTGCCGCTACTGTCGTCGATCTTCTGCGTCTTTATCCGATTGCTCGATTCAATCCAAATCTCACACGGACTCATCCGGCTCAGGTCTAGCTGTAACTGATCCGGTTTGTTTTCCTTGAGTTGGTTGTTATATTTTATCAGCAAAATCTGGAAAAGAAATGCAATCTGTAGTAGAAGCTTTATTCTAAGACTCACAAAAATTTTCTGAGGAATTTAGCAAAATTTTGCTTAAATTTGACCACACACAAAACTTTCGAGGTTCCACTTAGCAAAAATGAGCTGTTACTTTCATGGTTCAACAAAAGTCATTAATGGTTGAAAAAAAATGAGCGTGCGCCATTTCGAATTAAGCAGGAAAAAAGTGTTTTGATTTCGTGTTTATGAGTAAAGTGTAAATCAGTCATTGATCAACCTGTTCCGCGCAGAACCGCCAACCAACAATGTCAGCTTTGCTGATCGGTGCAACCCGATTAATGTATTGTGTTTCTGTTTTATGTTCCCGGGGCGTTCATCCCAGGCTGCTCCGAAATCCACCTAAACAGGTGCGGGTACCACTGAGTATTCTTCCGGTGTGGATGACATTGGGTGTTCCGGCCAAAGATAATGTTGGGATGTACGCCCGAGGAAGAGCTCATAACATCTCTGTAATGGTGCGACCCATCAACTCTTTATACAAAATAGTTGAACCGTTTCGGAATTCCCCGCTCGGAGATTTGGGGTGTTCGATTGATCCGGCATCGTTGCTGCTGCTCACGGAAGTCAAATCAATTCATAGAGAAGAATATTCTGCAGAATTCGATCGGTAAGTGTAATTTCAACTTAACAACAATTATATTTAACTTAAAATATTTTTTTATTTCAGCTAACGGAGAAGAAAATTGTCCGATGGCACACCACAGGTGAAGAAGACTTTACGACTCGCCAGGAAACTCAGTGCCGAAAAAGCGCTGATTACAACCGGAACTGGTGCCCATGCTAGAGTGCTGCTCCTTTGGTGATGATGACAGTTGGGGCAAACCTCAACTTGCAATCAAGAATGGCGTAAGTTTTTAGTTCAGTACCAACTTATTCAAATTTCTCTATAATCATTTCGTTTTTCAGAACGCCATTAGGGAACCTGTAATAAACAGCACCCAGTAAAGAGAACTGGCCTTCAAATTAAAAAAAAAACCTTTTGAACAGGAGGAGGAAGAAAGTGAAGATGAATTCTCAATTCGCATCAAGGTTCTAATACTGGACAGCGATCACAGGTAAAATAATTTCTAACATAAAAAAAAGATATAAAGTTTAAATTTATGACAACATTTTTGTGGAACTTGTTATGAAACCATTTATGTCACCATTTTTGTGGAACTCATATCAAGTAATTTGATATTCGCAAAATTGCGTTTTTCTGCTAAGGTGACATACTCTTGCAATTGTTTTTTTTTATGCAATTTATATCGTGTGTAATGAACATAATTCTGGAGTTTTCACGGGAATCCTAAATTCAGAAAATTAATCTTGAACACGATTTCTTCATTTTGAAATAAAACATAAAAAATATCAGCATTGTAATCCGGATCTCTAATTTCACATCTGAAACTGAAATCTTCACCTGTAATCTGATTAATGAAATTGATGTCTTAATCTAAATGAGATCTGTTTCTAGAATCTCAAAATCCGACACAAAATTTTATATGAAAAGTCCTAACTTAATTTTAAATCAAAAATGTGATTATAATCTGCTTTAGGTTTGAATTTTAAGCACTTTTAAGTATTGATGCAACTGATTAGAAATTACAAAAAAAATATATATATATATATAATATTTGTAATTACACATATAAACAAATGTTAAATTTTTTTTCAGAATCATCATCGAATCCGAACATTGAAAGCGGGTCAATGAATCGCAATGAATATGCTGACCATATCTTATTTTATTATTCGGTCGGCGCCTTAAACCTGAATCTCCAATTCGGACACGATGAAGAATGGTGCGACGTAAAACGGCGAAGAATAAATTTAAAACAACATCTAAAAAAATCTTATTAATTAAAATGGATATCACAACCCAAAGAAAAACAGATTTAAAATTTATGAAATTTCTAGTAATTATTGGGAGAATTTTTTGTTGCTACTTTTTTAGCAAACAATGATTTTAATTTACTAAAACATTAGTAACCATTCAGTCTAGGACACTTTTTGCTAAAATTTTAGTTTAAAAAATTTGCTAATTTCATTGCTAACTTTTCAGCTGGTCAAATTTGAGCAAAATTTTGCTAAATTTCGGCCTCGAAAATTTTGTGTGCTAGGTCACTTACTCAAAATGTACCCTCAATCAACAAAAACACCCATAATAAAATTGTACTCACCGAGCTTTATCAATTAGGCCATCGGAATCCATCCCCATGCATTCAAAAAGAGAGCAGTTTTGCCAATCCTCGTCTCTACCATCAGTTCCTCTTTGTATAGTGGATTGGTCTTAAATTGGCCTGAAATCTGAAATTATGAAATAAAAATTCTTACAGGTTCAAAATCAAATCAGATTGCTTAAAGCATCAGAAATCTGAGAAATATTGTACGCAAAATGCTTCCGATGTTTACGTAAAGTCATGATATTGATTTTTTATTGAGCGATTTAATTTAAAAGAACTTACCAAGTATAACCTTCTTTTCTTCTTCGAAGAAAAAAAAATAAACCTGCAGTCTAAAAAGTTGGCCGCTTATTACTGGAATCCACGCGATCTGGTGTCTGCGAAAAGATGCTAACGGAAAGTAATGTAAACTGCATTCACAAACACTCCACAATCACTCGAATTTTACAGTCCTAAAATTCAAACCAGCCTGTAAATAATGTTCTCACTTAAAAATAATGCTTCCACCTGTAAAGCTACAGTACATGTCCTGCTCCTTTTTGTTACAGGACATTTGCTGTAATATCAAATGATTTATCATTTATTTTTCAACCAATCAATTGAAAATTACGTGATTTCGAAATTACAGGTTGAATTATTTTGAAGGTAACCATTTTCAATGACACGTAATTGTCCATATTTTTTTCTGTGTACTCCACATTTCTGTAAGAAATTAGAATTTCAAAAATAGTATATTTTTGGGGCATTTTTCAGGTCGTTATTAAAATGATCGCTATTAATAAGTTAATACAGTTCAAAAGCATCTTCATCCAAAATCCTATTAAGCTCGGGCGCCCTTTATTTTTCAATTTTTCATAAATTATCATGACAAAAAGGACAAACAAGTTTAAAATTTTACAAATTTCACAACTACGTTTTTACCGGTCACCCCTTCGAACCGTTTTAATTACACGCTTGGTTTCGCTGCGCTAGTCGATGCAACTAAACAAACGAACCAAAGTTTGCCGTTTAACATTAGGTGGGTAGCGGGTTGAAAGTTTCGCAAAATTGGTTATTTTCCTTCCAGAGAATTCCACCGTGATGGGTTTATTCTATTGTGTATATATTTAAATTAGCTTAAGAAAATTGTTCAAGACACTTTTTGGCTGATGAGCTAGGCAGAATTATCTTAGTTGATAAAGTTTTAAAACTCTTATCTATAGATGGTAGAATGAGGTAATTATCTAAAATAACATAATCTCTAATCTTTAATGTATCTCCATCCTTGTGAACCCCATCCTTAGTTTATTAACAAAACTACTGGTATCCCATGAAACTAGAGTTCGTTCCTGATAGTGGGAGTGAATGGTCAGTTAAAAGACTGATAAATACTTTAGCAAATATTTTAGCGGGGTGGTTAAATTCGCTAATTAAATAAGATCACGTCCCGTCGTTGGTCGCTCGGGAAGAAAGCTGGCACATTGCTAATAATTCTTTTTTTCCTCCTTTCTGTTCTGTTCTCCCACAGACTGTGTGAATGTGCACAAACATCGCCATCGCCATCATCGAATGTGCCGCGCTGTGCTAGTCCGTCGTGCACCAAGATGCCATTTCCGAAACTTCCTGCAGCAGCATCCCTCACGTCAACGCCTCTGCCAATGTTGATGCTGATGCTGGTGATGATGATGATACCGATAAACTGGACCGGCACCAGCAATGATCCGCCGGAGCGTGGCGTTAGCAACGTGTCCAACTTCCGCCATTTTTTTGCCTGTTGCCCTCGAAGCGGCTGCTGCTGCTTGAACTTGGGTCGCTAAGCTGCCGTTGCCTCCAGGAAGAGTACGTGGGTGGGAAGCAAATAAGCATCCGAGAGCCCGGTGCAAGATAGATGACTTTGCATTGCAAGATTTACCCAAGAGATTATAAAGAGTTCTGGTGTACTATTTACTCGTCGCTTTGCTCGAGTACAGGAACATATATCTACACGCAAACATAAACCAGCACAGGAAACTAAAAGACGCTTGTTCGCTTTAAGAGTATCGATTTTAGGAAGAGCTTCGCTAGGTCACTAGGGTGCATAGGAATAGGGTGTTTGAATGAGAGTTGCGTTTTTTTTTCTGTTTGGCTCCGATGCGAGAAATAACAGTTTCGAGAGAGTGCTAGGAAACTGAATAACTTAGGATAGCTAGAGTATGTATACAATGAATGCGACAAATAGTGATTACGAGTTTGGTATAGTCATCGAGAAGCAGCCCTACGAGTCGCAGTATTCGGCGGGAAACTTTAGCAATGACACAATTTACAATGAGAGCGTGCAGATCTGCTACTATGCGCTGGAGTGGGATTACGATACGACGGTGTTCGAGTTTTGGATCGGCGGGGTCGTGATGAACATCATAGCCTTGCTAGGGATACTCGGAAACATTCTGTCGATGGTCATCCTATCAAGGCCTCAGATGCGTTCAAGCATCAACTATTTGCTGATAGGACTAGCTCGTTGTGATACCATCGTGATCTTGACCTCGATGCTGCTTTTCGGCCTACCAGCTATCTACCCTTACACGGGATATCTGTTCTACTACTACTACGTCATTCATCCGGTGATATCGCCGGTCGTCTTTCCACTGGCCATGACAGCTCAAACTGCTAGTGTCTATCTAACGCTAACGGTAACTCTCGAACGGTACGTAGCCGTTTGTCATCCGCTGCGAGCACGAGCTCTCTGCACCTATGGCCGAGCTCGGATATATGTGATAGTGATACTCATATTCTCTCTCCTATACAACATGCCCCGGTTCTGGGAAGTTACGGTATCACCCATAGATCATCCGGACTATGCCGGCGCGTACTGTGTGAGCGCATCTTCACTCCGCACTCACTCGCTGTACATCAAGGTCTACGTCCACTGGATGTACACCGTATTCATATATCTGCTGCCCTTCAGCGCCATTTCTTTCTTCAACATCATGATCTACCGCCAAGTACGGAAAGCCAACCGCGAACGGCAACGACTCTCTCGCTCCGAAAAGCGTGAAATCGGTCTCGCAACCATGCTGATCTGCGTGGTGATCGTGTTCCTAATGTGCAACCTTCCGGCCATGGTGACCAACATCATGGAAGCCGTCTACGATGACATCAACGATTATCTAGTCAAAACGTCCAACCTCCTAGTGACCATCAACTCGTCCGTCAATTTCATCATCTACGTCATCTTCGGGGAAAAGTTCAAACGGATTTTTCTTCTGTTATTTTGTAAGTCGCGTCTAGGGCGCGAATCTCCCGACGGTTTCCTCCATGAGGATAGTTCCTTTTCCAATGGCGACGGTAGCAATCGCAATTCAGGCCGATTCCAGCGAGTCGGAACGACCCGCAGCAGCACCACCAAGATCAGCAACAGCACCCTCGGTAGTATACGCACGACTCGGACCACGATCCGGAGCACCCGGGCTCCCTCCCCAGGCCCAATAGTGTACTACCCAGCCCGGGAAACGCTTCCTAGAGCGCCGGCCGCTGGCATCGCCCGGAGCACCTCCATGTTCCAACCGTGCTGGGATCGGGAGAACGGCAACGGTATCATGATGGCCACTTCCGGCTTCTAGCCATTGCTCAAGGGCTCCCCGGAAACCTACCAGGAGGAGGAGGCCAAATTCTAGCCATTCTAGCGCATAAGTAGTGTAAATTTCAGTACTCACGGTTAAGTTGTGGTTAAGTAAGCTAAAGATAACGATACCTGATAATTCCGTTCTAGGTCCTCGCTTCGCCAATCGAGGAGGATAAACGGTTGAGCCCTAGATGCTACTTGCTCTGCGCAGAAAATGCTAGGGAATTCCTAATGTATAGGTACGATTTAAGCGCGAGATGCATAGGAAAGATTCTATATTTACCAGTTGTTTTTTCTACAAAAAAAATCTAATTAAAATTCAAAAATATTAGCTCAAACTAGAGAAATGAAAGGAAAACTTGGCGCAAACTTTGAAATCAAGAAACCACTGATTCGACAATGGGTAGATTGAGCAAACTTTGTTCATATGACATGTGCAGTAACGTCAAATAAAGCATAAAATCACTAAAATTCCTACCTACATTCTAACTTTGACTTGTTGTCATTACGTACCCGTATCATTCAAGTTTTAAAATGTATCGAAAGGAATATAACGAGGAGAAGAATTATATGACTCGTTTTAGTTAAATTGTCAATTTTTCGTTAGGACTCGTTGATAACTCTCAAACGTTCAACGGGAGTGTATTATTCAGTACTTACCTGTTTGTTATAGAATTTGGTAAAAAAAATTGAACTGGTACGAAATGACAGATGTCATAGTAGGGAAGATGTGCAAGTGCTGATAAAAGCTAGCAAGTTTGAATAGACATTCAATAAAACTAAAAATTAGTTCTGGCAATCATAAAAAAAATTGTCATTCGACATGCATTTGGTTGACAAAACTCCAATTATTTTTTGTCTTTGCTTCATTATTTATTTTTAAATATTTTTTCTTAACTGTCCCTTTCAATCCTTGCGTTCCAAAACTTTTTTTAAATAAGGTCTGCACAGTTTGAAAATATATAGAAAATAATAAAAAGAAACGTTGTATCTCCTTTACTCATGCTCAGCTTTTGCGATTTTTTATTATTTATGATTCATCTATTCTAAACTTTCTATACATCAAAGCTGGTATAATTAAAATAGTCATTTATGCAAAAAAAATTAAGGGTGAGAACAAAAAAGAATATTTTTGTCAAAATGACTCGTAAATGTATCCTACAAGACTTGCCGAGTTGAATAGTTACGTACAATGCAGGGCTGAAAAGTCAAATAACAACACTGAAAACAGTATCAAAAAGTGCTACTTTTCGACACTGTTTTTGTTTATTTGGAAATGCACTGTCCACGACCTTCAAGATCAGAAGTTTTCTGACATAAGCATGGTCTTCCACATGCGGTCAATTTTTGAAATATACTTCTTGTTGGTTGATCAATGGATTGTTATGGGTAGATATGTTTCAAATACGACTAATATTTCAAATGCAACTCGTTGAAAAATTTGATTGACTAACCAGACTAACTATTATCCCTCTAGTGTACTACCCCACCTCAAGACGGGGTTTACTAAAAGCGGCATGAAACCAAAGACAGTTATTTATTTTTACTTACTTTATTTCGAGCCAAATACTTCAAAATATCCTAATTTTACAATCCATTCCAATGAAAACTTTTTGTCGGGGTCAATGGTTCAGCTAAGAGAATATTTTTTAGAAAAACATTTCAATTTGGTAGCCTCAGAAATCTTTGGTCCATGTGTTTTCGGTCTGAAACAATGTTTGACAGTTGTTAAGTCTAAAAGTTGTAACACTTCTGGATTGATTTTTTGAGACAAAACTCATCAATTAGGTTGAAAAGATGAAACATAAACCCTGTCTAAATGCTGGATTGGGAAACAACGACAATTGAAAAAAATGATTTTGTTTAAATATCTCAATTCTAAGTGGTACTATTTTTCCAAAATTATAAGAAAATATAGCTCCGAGTAAGTTATTTTTTTTTCAAAGTTTAGGCTAAATTGGTTGTAGTGTATAAAAACTACAAGTCAAGCGAGGGGAAAGCAGTTATGCATTTTTTTTTAATTGTCAATACAAATTTCTTATCCATAAAGTATTTCGAAGAGCAAAAATTATTTGAATAATAAAACTAAATTTCTATGAATTTTTAAGCGAGAAGAAAATTGGGATTCAGAGGGCTGACAATTGATAAAAATTCACTGATTTACTTATAAGAAAGATACTTCAATTCGATGTTGGAACTATTTATGAATATTTTTACGGTAACTATACTCTTAACGTCGGTTTTAGTATTTTTGGCGAAACAACGTCTTTTTGGTACCATCACTTATGTACGAAAATGGGATTTTCTCTAATTTCCTTAGTCTAACCAGGAATATAATTCTCGCAATTCTCACTTTAAAAGGTGCTACAAATAGGTTACTTATAGAGGTTTCTCGCTTATCGAGTTAACGCTTAACCAGATTCGACTGTATGCTATTAAGATGTTAAAACAAAGTTTTAATCCTAAATATTCTGAACACAATGTGTTTTATCCTATCCCAAACAATAACGCGAAGGCCTTCCTTTTTTGTTCTGGAAATTTAAAAACTTACTAAGCAAATTGAAATTTCATTATTCTTCAGACTTAAAAAAAATTTAAAAAAAATTTGAGTTCAGTTGTATTAACACACAAACTTTTATTTGAAAAGCTGTGAAAAAATCTACTGTTCAAGTCAAACAAAGAAAAAAGGATCAAAATTATGCATAAAATGTTTCTAAATTCTTGATTGTGTTTCTATAAGTCTGATCGCTTCATCCAACTAAACAAATGACATTGATTAAAATTGTTTTAGATGGAAAATATTGTGTCTTGAATTCTACCTTTGCATTGTATCTTTATTTGAAAATACGGAACTATCAGAATAAATATTTCGTAAAGAGGTTTTTTTCTAAACTTCAACAATTATGTTCGTATTATGGTTTCTAAATAACAAACACGAAATAAATTTTTTTTTTTAATTTAATTTGAATAAATAATTGAAAAACCTAATGAAGAAAATAGAAAAAGGTGCACTTTTAACTCAACCATGATAAAATTCTGAATCCATTTCTTGAACCTTCAGTCCTATTCGATATATAACTTCCCAAAATCCTAAACAAATATTTCAGTACTGAATTCAAATTAACAAATCCGAAAGCAGATGTCAAGAATTTAAAATTTTAATCTTGTTTGATTCAAACTTAAAACGAGGAACAAGTAGATAGCTTGATTGAAGATCTTAGGTTTTCAAAACTCTTATGTTCTTTGCCCTAAATATTGAATCCTCAATTTCGTTTTTGATTTGATATATTTAATAAAGTTTCTCACATCTAATTTTAAAATAATTAAATAATGAATTTTGCATAAACGTTTTAAAAGAAAATATTTAATTCCAAATTCAGAGGCTTTTATTTAAAAATCTGGATTATAAATTCATTGTACATTCATTGCTCTGATGTGGATTTCTAATTTTACAGTTCAACTGAATTGCCTTAGGTATATCTAAATCCAATGATCTTTATTTCTTCAATGCTTATGGGTTTTCTTTAAAATTGCTTATCTCAAGCTTAGAGGTCCTAAATAGCCGGTAAACTATTACGTACAGTAGGGTGTCCCATTATTTCTAAGCACCATTTTGATATAACCTTGCTCATTCTGATTGACATTTACACACTTCATTTACGCTGTGTGTTGTTGCTCACAGTTCAGCTTAAAACTCTGTGTATCGTGTGGTCCAGTTTTCATAATTTTCATAAAAATGGGAAGCATTTCCCCGGAAAAGCACTAAAATATCGTGCACAAATGGTATACTATCCCCAACATTTCCCTGAGTCTGTTGACGAAAATGGAAGCAGTAAACATTGGTACGGTCTGAAATACGATTCAAAAGTATGGAGAGCAAGTCAACTTAGAGGACAGAATAAATCTGGCCGGAAACCGGGTACGGTGGACAAAACTTTGGACCGAAAAGTCATTCGTGCTTACGCCAGTTAGAAGGTTGCCGCAGTTCGGGATGTGGCCAAAAAACGGGATCCCCTCGTAGCACCGTCCATCATACCAAGCAAATCTAGGCAATTTAGTCTGAAAACCTGGCAAAATCCGGGCATTTGGTTTAAAAATTTTCAACGTGAAGCCCGGGAAAATTGGGTCAAATAATCACCCAGCACTGTTTTGGCATCAATTCACTACTCAAAACTAGTCAAAACACGATGGCTTGGTAGAAATCCAATCGTACCAAAGGAGAAAAATCTGCAAAATTGTCCTCAAGCGAGACCGATTGAAACTTTTTGGGCTCTTGGGTAACCGATTGAATCTTATCTGAGAAAACATGTGAAGCCTGCAGATTCTATCGAAAACTTCGCAAAAGACTGGAAAAAAATGGCCAAAATCATCGCTAATCAGTCTGTGCTGAAGCTAATGAGCAGTCTTCGATCGAAGTTTCGATCATTGGTCTACGATTGACTGGAATGTAATTTTGTATTGAATCACTGTAAAAAGAATTAATTTTCTACTCCTTTATTGCGTTTATACTGTTCATTTTAAATCGTTTCTAGACATAATGGGGCAATCTGTATTTAACCACGAGTTCATCACTGTATTTTCTGAAGAACGAAGATCTAATTTTAAAATTGGAATAAACTTATTCTGAGTTATTTTATTTAAAAATGGTTTTAAAGCATTTTACTTATAAAGTTTTTAAGTGTCGGGAGAATTTTTCCTAACTTTGGGTTAGTAAGAGGGGGCCATAATCACACATTCTGAGTTCTTGATGCTTATTTTTTCCTTCAAAATATCAAATTAAGATTTAAAAACTTGATTTATATTTTTCAGATCTAGTAAGCCGGAGCCTAATAGACAGACTTTGACTTCAGGTATCACATCATTATTTACGGGGTTCAAACGAACAGCTAATATCTCATTGCCCGATAAGAAATATACTCTACTTTTCATTAAATTCTAGTTCTTACTAATGGCCGATTTTTGCATCGCCACTTATGGAAGTTTTTGTTGGGCATCAGCAGAATTATCAGCCAACTTAGTAGCAGTGCTAGTAGGTCTAGCAAACAGCTGATTAGTTGGATGATTGTGTAAGAACAAATATAATTGAAACCAATATTCACCACACTTATTTTCTTCATATAATGAGAAGGCGACACCATCAGCATCCTCTAGCGGACAAAATGGAAGCACTAATTCGAGAAATTCGTCTAATTTGTGAATAGCGTGTATTCCGACTCTACTTGATCAGGGATGCCAGTTATAATAAATGGAATTGTTTGTTTCTATTCTTGCACCATAAAAATTTATTGAATCAACAAACAAACAAAAAGGGGTCTAAGAAAATATCTTCATTTCATACTTGTAAATATTTCTGACAAAATATGGAGCGGAGTAATTACTTTCAATTACCTTCCTTATTTGATTGTTTCAAATGATACATAGATTTGGATGCGCAAAAAGCGTTTTTTAAGAAACAGATTTTAAATTCAATCGGTCAGAATAGAAAAAAACTGCTGAACTGTTTATAAAAATTGTGCTAACTAATAGTTGAGGAAAAAAATATTTACGTAGAAATATCGTTATTTTCTCTTTACTAGATGTCGGGTGTCGTTTTTCAATTTGGCAAAAATGGATGTGTAAACGATTTTTATTAAAAGATGGAATTGTTATTGTCTCGTGCTAGATTTTTTTTTTTTTTTTTTTTTTTAAATATGTCTTTATTTGTACCAATTCATCATTACATTTATATTACATTATTACATTAAATTAGGTGTTCAGTTCAATGATGAACTGTCCAGAGCCCTATAATTTATTAATCACTATAATTTATTTATTTGCATTAATTTTGCTGAGTGCAATCAAGTATTTTTATGTAGGAGAACATCCTGTAATGTCAAAAAATATTTTAAACTTACTACTAAAAACTAATACTATCCTAAATTAAAACTAATTATAGAGAGAACGAATCTCTGCGATGGGTCTCGTGCTAGATGTTTTTTGTTAATATTTGAACATTTTCAAACAAATTGGTTTATCATTATCAAACTATAAAGTTTGTTAGATAATTTATCAAATTTAGATCTTAGGTCAAAGGGTATACCGAGCTTTTATCAAGCAATAACATGCCAATAATCTCCTGGTGCGAATATTGAATTCATTTCTTATTTGAGCGGATTTTTTTTTAATGTGTTCCTAAACTAAACAAAAAAGTGATGAAAATATGTTCGGACGGCCTCCCTGATCAGCATTTTGACAGCTCCAGATTAACATTTTGAAAGGGCACAAATTGATTTTTTTTTTTGTATTAATTGAGACAAATGTGTGGATACTATTATAAAGCAATGGATAATCCAAAACACAAAAAAAAAAAAAACTTTTTAAATATAACTAGAAAAAAATAATTATAATTTGAATTTTTGAATTTCATTTTTTATTTCTTTACCTATATTTAATTTCCTAAGCTTTTAAAAATTGTATTAAGCTTCCACTTATTTTGATTTGCCGTTTTGTATAACATATTCTAGGTAACGGATCGTTGTTAAAAACTCGAAATGAAGACAAAGATGAAATTTTTTTTTTGGATTCCGATTTAAAGAAACTAAAAAGCGCAAATGTTTGATTAAGAATACGTAGTTTGTTTGTTTACTCGTAAAGTGCTGGCGGAAATTTGCAATGCATAAATCTACAATCTATGCTGGCAGATTTTATCGCGAATGTCGTAAATCAATATATTTTAAGTTATTTATGAAGTCATAATAAATTAGTCATTTATTACGAATGCTTGACCTCAAAGTTTTTGAGTCTAATAACATTCCCTTTTCATTTTTCCATTTTTTAAACTTTGCGTTAAATCGATAGTAATAATACAATCACGATGTTTAAGAGTATCAGCAGCGGTCAGGTGTCAAAGCTATAATAACACTCAATTTTGACACTTTCTCCTTGGTATTGAAAAAGCAAGCCAGGAGCCATATTAGAATACCGACCAGCTCCTGATATGACTGGCGCTAAAGTGTCTAGGAAAAAATTACAACAACAACACCTATCGGAGCGTCACCAGTGGCAAAAATGGAAACCAGTTTAGCACTTACCGGTGCGCAAATGAGCTGTTAAAGCTAAAAAAGCACCTATAGTATGTGTCCCGGGTTAACACCTGGGATAGCACTTACCGCTGCCGATGCTTTAAGGGTTTATATAACGTTTTAAGAATTGTAAGAATATGCGCTGTTTATAATGGATATTTTTTCAAAAAGTACTCATTTTACTTCCGCCTTTTTTATATGCTACGCTACACTTTTTACGATTGTCAATTGAAAAATCAGGACACCTGGCATCTCTGATCAAAGCTCCGAAAAAATTCACAGTGTAATACTTCCATTTCTGTCGCCAGATAGCGCTATTCGCGTCTCCCAATTTCTCGTTAAGTGGTGTATATCGGTTCTAGTATATCCGACTAAACGTACATCTGTCGAGGATATGATGGCTAGAATCTTACAAACGCTAAAACTACCAAGCCATAGAATGTGTACTATGTATGCCGTGACAAGGAATCGATCTCATAACCATTGGCTTAGAAGACTTGAACGCTATCCTCTAAACCACGGGCGGCAGCTGCACATTAATTCATTAATCATAAGTTAGCGGACTAATATGCGATGGATGACTTCTTTTTGGTGCCCTAGAACTTATAATTCAATTTCAACGATCAGTTAACCATCCTGTAAAGTATTTGTGGGAAGATACAGTAAATCATTAACCACATTAACCACAAAATCACAAAAGGCGATAGTGATATAGTTCAGGTGGCCAGTCAGTTGCCTCCTGAGCGGATGCCCGCGAGTTCGAACCCAATAGTAGACATCGAACACAGTTGTACCGGATAAGTTTTTCAATAACTCTCCGCCGACTGCAATTATGGTATAAAGTTGCGAATGGAGTAAAGATAAGATGGTGAAACGACTTAAATCTAAACAAACAAATAAACAAAATCGCAAGATCAGATGATATGGACGACCCTTTTTCTTGGCACAAAGCAGAAATCACGTCATCATTAATTTTGCCAAATTTCCATTTGAATTAAATGACTCAATTTTTTTTATCTTAACTCATTTTAAAAGCTGTTGAACAAAATGGAAAACCCAATATTGCTTTAAATTTTAGTTTCAAAAACTTGACTGGATACTTCTGGTTGTAAACTAAGCAAAGCATCATACCTCAACGCAATATAAACCAAACTAGCATCGATCAAAGTCATTCTAGGAAACTACTAGCTAGCTCCCTCGCATTACTCAAAAGCTACTTTCACGGCCAAGTTTCTAGGATTTTCTGCAAGAAAACCATCCAACCCCATCAGAATCCACCTCGAGAAGAAAGTAAATATTTTGATTAATTATTAAATCTTCACCAGTTTTCCCTATCAACGAGCAGGAAAGGACGGGTGCCAATTTCATAATATTCCTAGCAAGTAAAGATGCCAAAAGCTTTAGCTCTTTCGGTCAACAACCATCAGCTGCCTGCGTCCACTAGTAACCTACTCTCTGAAGGGTGGCGTGGGCGTTTTTCCGATTTTTCTAATTGACAGTTGCGGTTTAAAATGGCATTTTGAGCCAGCACCGCAACTCGACGGGGGCGGAAGTTTCGCACCATTTTGTTGTTGCTCGTCTTTTTTTCTTTTTTTCACTTACCCACTTCCAGCTCAACCTTGGACTCTTTCATCTAGAGTGGTGTCATAAAGCGGATTACGGAAATGGCTCCCGGCTTCCGGCCTGAATGGATTGGGACATTAAAAACAATGATTTTTGCGAGCTTCGCGAAACAGGAAGTCATTGAGTGTTACTTAAACAAATTGCCTGGACAATATCGGCTTTGATTTAGAAAATTAATTCTAGGGACTAACTTTGTGAGAATTTCTTGAACCAAGGACTGTGAAATCAGACTGAAATTAGAGGTCCCTAATTGAATTAAATGGCTGAGCTGTTGATTTGATTTGCTAAAACTTAAACTGCTATAATATTCTCAAAACGTTCCAATTTTTTCTATTTAGGGCACAACGCCAAAGCTCAACGCTGTCAATGGGCATCCCGATTGGCAGAAACACACTGATCCATTCATATTCAAAACAGCTTTGTGTTATTTATTCTATTGATAAGCTGTCAATGTGAATCTTTTCTTTTGCTCTTCGTCGCCCACTGGACCTTTACAAAAACGACAGACATAGGTCAATCAAATTATTCACTGGGAAAGCTTACACAGAGCTCAGTTCAGAAATTGATTGGACTTTTTTAATGATGCGCTTGGAATTTGCAGATGGAAATTTAATTTTGGATGAGCAAGCACGCACAGCTTAAAAACTGTAACTTAAAATGAATCTAAACTCAATAAACATTTTTTTTTAATAATTTAATTGAAACAATAATCAAAACAAAATATTTTATTTCAAAATTAAATTCACTCAATCCACCCGTTTTCCGGTGCAAAGGACAAGTCATTGAATTCCCTATTTAAGAAAAAAACAAGCAAACAAACAGAAACCAATCGGAGTAGTTAATTCGTTAATACATAATCTGCTGCTCTCCAAACATTTATCGAAACGACATAATGACACGAATCGAGGCACGGTTATTGAGTCAATAATACACGAATCAGATTAATATTAATTTCACACCAATTGCTGGGAGCACTTCCATGTTCAGATGCGATACCATATCTCATTTTCATTTTCAGGCAGACAGGGAATGAAAGCGTGTGTTTATGAGTGACAGTTACATACATAAGTGCGAAATGAATCCTGTTGTTAAACATTTAAAAAACATTTATCGAAATCGAAAACTTTGTACATTCAGCTGTAAATAAAACGCTAAATTCCAGCACACAGGTTGCAGGCAGTTATCAGAAGAGAGAAAATAAGGTGTAACAATCGAATCACAAAAATGAAAGGAAATGTAATAAAGATGAAAATATATGTCCACAATCAAACGTTTGCCCGGCTTTTCTATTGCAATATCACAGTTATGTAAGAGGGGATAAATGAGGTGGGTAAAAATGTATGTACCTTTTTACATTCTGAAATATCGTAAAGATTAGAAAACTGATGGATTCGAAAAAAAGTTGAAGTTTGTTATGATTCACAATCTTTTCATATTTCTTTTAAAGTTGTTTAAAATCAGTTAAGATCAAGCCTCAATGTAACGTTGGAATCAGGAATCATATTCTCCTTAAATTGACTTGGAACTCGATGCATCTCAAGCAGATCGTAATATTATCTGTTGTAATAAATCAGCCAAAGCCGTTTTGGCAACACTGAAAAACAATAAAACTACTTAAATATTAATCAAGTAAACTACTTATCTACTTAAAAAATATCTCTCAAATCAAAACAATCTCAAGGGATGAGGATTTCAAAAGATATATCACAATTTGTAGACCTACCTACCTATGTAAGGGTCCGGCGCCGATTGCTCGACGCAAAGGGTTGAGATAAAAGAGCTCCACAGCTGGCGATCCGGAGCCAGCGTCTTCACTTGCTGCCAGCCATGGTTTTCGTCAACTGTGCAGATTTCAGCGGCTAGACTACGCCGCCACGAGTTTGTGGACCTGCATCTTCTTTAATTTCCTTCTGGATTCCAGTCAAGCGCCCGTCTGCAAATCTCGTTCTCATCTCTTCGCAGCATGTGCTCAATCCATCTCCACTTGCGTTCTCGAATCTCGATTTCTAGTGTTTCTAGTGCTTTCGGATGACACCGGCGATGTAGTTCCCCATTTGATTCCGCAGGCAGCGGTTCACAAATACTTGCAGTTTTCGCGTCGTCACCGCATATGTCCACCAAGTTTCGCACCCGTCCAGCAATACGGATTTGACGTTTGAGTTGAAGATTCGGATTCGCCAGATGTTTTGGAGCCCGCAAATGCAAAACGGGCTTTTCTGATCCGGGTTTCGATGTCTTTCCTGGTACCACCATCAGGCGTTATCTGGCTACCAAGATACCTTGAAACAAGAGGGATTTGCTGTGTTGATCTCCATCGACTTGGTCTTTCCGACATTGAATTTGAGACCTGCTGCCTTGGAACTTTCGGTGAGGTCGTCGAGTTTGCCCTGCATATCCGGTTGTGTTTGGGCGAGCAAAACAATATCGTCAGCCAGGTCAAGGTCGTTCAGATGCTTCATTGTTGAAGGATTCCACAGCGATTCGTTGATTTGTTCCAGTATTATTCGTAGCGTTGTGATGTGCTCCACACATGATCGTCCGGATCGGAATCCAGCTAGTTGCCGTCGGAGTGTAGCGTCGATTTTCTCCTGGATCTTGTTCAGGATCACCTTGCAGAGTACTTTGAGGGTTGTAAAGATCAACGGTATGCCTCGCCAGATACCGCACTATATCAGGTCTTCTTTCTTCGGGACCTTTACGAGGATACCCTGCATCCAGTCGGCCGGGAATTTTGCGGTATCCCAGATGTCAGCGAAAAGACGGTGCAACATTTGTGCTGGCAGGGTAGGGTCGGCTTTCAGCATTTCAGAAGGGATGCAATCGATCCCAGGTGCTTTGTTGGATTTCATGTTTTTGATTGCTGCTTCTATTTCAGCCAGCGATGGCGCTTCCGAGTTGACGCCGTTTATGCGACTTACTGTTGGCGCATCGAGCTGCGGGTTCTGTTAGCCATCGCTATTCGTGACTCGGAAGAGTTGTTCGAAGTGCTCAGTCAATCGTTTGAGCTGATCTGTTCGATCGGTCAATAACTGACCTGCTTGGTCTTTCGGCGGCATTCTTGCACCACTATGGTGGCGAGATATATCATATAATAATCGGATATCTCCAATGGCGGCGGCTCTTTCTCCCTCTTCGGCTAGGGAGTTTGTCCAGGCTCTCTTGTCTCGTCTACAAGCTCGTTTAACTGCCTTTTCCATCTCCGCATATCGTAAGAGGGCGGATGCTTTGGCTGACCCGGTACATGCCTGCTCAATTCCGACTTCCGCCTTTCTCCGATCATCGATCATCCTCCAAGTTTCATCCGACATCCATTCACTTCTTCTTCTTACACGAACTTTACCGAGAGTACCATGGCTCGTCGTGATAAAGGCATTCTTGATTCCACACCACTATTCTTCGACTGTTCCGTCTGTCGGCAGTTCCGAGGCTCGGGATTCTAACTGTTCAACGTATGCCCTTTTCACCTCTGGATTCTCCAACCGGCTGACGTCGTATCGACACCCGACTTTCTCCTCGCACCGTTGGACACGCGCAACTCTCAGTCGTATCGCGCCAAGGACGAGGTGATGGTCAGATGCAATGTCTGCTCTTTGTTTGTTGCGGACATCAAGAAGGCTCCTTCTCCATTTTCGGCTGATGCAGATGTGGTCAATTTGATTTTCTGTTCGGCCATCTCGGGATACCCAAGTGACCTTATGTGCTGGTCGATGGGGGAAGAGCGATCCACCGATCACCATGTTGTTGTTGCCACAAAATTCTACAAACAGCTCTTCGTTTTCACTCATCTGTCCTAGACCATGGCGCCCCATGATGCGCTCAAGGTGCTGATTGTCGGAGCCAATCTTTGCGTTGAAGTCACCTAAGTGGATTTTCTCAACCACGCTGTTCAGTTGACTCTAAAACTGCTCTTTCTCCTACAAATCGGCAACGTCAGTTGGCGCATAACAATGGACCAAAGTAAGGTTTCTAACCCGTGATCTAAATCAGGCTACAACTATTCTTTCGTTTATCGGTTCCCATCTCATGAGGGCCGCATGGGCCTGCGGACTAAACAAGAAACCAACTCCTCGTTCCCGAGTATCATGTTCTCCTCATATGTCAGAGTAAAGCAGGACTTGCCCGGACTGTGTCTTGTGTTCTCCAGTGTAAGGCCAACGGACTTCGCTCAGTTCCAATATCTCTAGCTTCAGGTAGCTAGCTTTTCTAGCATGTTGAGACAGCTTACTTTGTTGGGCAAGGGTAAAAACACTCCAAGTTCCAATTCGAATCCGTGTTTTTATGCTGTTTTTATGCAAAGTTCCAAGTCGGTCATTTCTTTCGGATTCTGTAACAATTTTATTAGTCGGGAGCAGTAGGTTGTTAGCCTAAGGTCCCTATCCCGCGATTGGGCTGCCATCTTGGACTTAGCCTGCGGGAGCCACATTGCATAGATTCAGCCGCTTGCTGCGAGACAGACGCTGTTTGGGCCGCCCCTGATCTGGAGAACAGACGCGTGCAGTCACCTTCTCAGTCTGCATGCAACTAAAGCATCCACCGGAGCTGGATACCCGATTTCCACTTAGGATACTCGCATCCCAACCGGCACCACGGGGAGGTTGAGATAGGAGTTGTGAATAAGAGGTGATATGACCAATATGGCGCCTCGTGTTGCACATTATCCACAATTTGTTCCCAGTTCTTATGCGCTCCTATTTCTTGGCTCCTTCCAACATCTCCCAGGACTCATTGAACACCGCGACTCTTCGCCAGATCAACAGTTTTGAAAACGAATACGACCGTATTCTAAACCTCTGTTTCGTAAACGAAGGCTTCAGGAATCCGACTATTGATTTAGCTCCTGCTCCTCTTGTTAAAGTTATTTCTCATCACCCAGCTCCCATAGAGAAAACTGCTTCCTTCTATCAGGACTTCAAAAACGTCGATTACGAAGCTATCTCCCTCGTCCTAGGTTCCATCGAATGGGAGAACGAGTTCGAGCTTTCTAACCCCAATGTTGCCGCCGCGACTTTTTAAAATATACTGAACTACATAATCGATCGTCATTTTACCTTTCAACCCACGACCTCCCTGGGTCATTAATCAACTGCGACAACTGAAGACGGCTCAAAACCGTGCTCTTTGTTACAACAGCAATCACAAGTCCCTCAGCAAAAAAGAAGAATACCGCAAGCTAAACACGGTATACAAAAAAAGCAGCAGACGTTGCTACCAGAACTATCTTCACCGGCTACAGCGCAATTTTAAGACCAACCCGAGATCTTTCTGGAAATACGTCAAAAATCAGCGGAAAGAATTTGGTCTTCCGTTTCAAAGTGCTTGAACGGCGAACACGGATCCTGAAATACAGGGTCCGGCAATTGAACTGCTACAAAACTTAAGGAGTGATTATTACGAAGTATACAAAACCGAGTTAGATGACACCTTGTCACCTTGTTAACATTATGTCTAAGATGTCAGAGAAGATTTTTGTTAATTTTGTAATCGAGTGTTTTTTGTAAAAATAGTCCTCGAACCTTAACGTAGTGCTTTGATTGCCTAGTTCCAGGCTGTGAACAGTTGAAAGACATATTTCGTGAGTTGTCCAATGAGTGTATGTATTTTTTTTTTATTTTGGCTCGCACTTGGAAGATACCTGGAGATCAGAAGTACCCAAGTATAGTATGTTGGGGATCGTCAAGCTACAGTGGCGATACCTACCATGGTGAAGATCATAAAGATGCACCCTGAGAGAATTTCTTGGCCTAGTAACACTAAATTGGCAATGATTTTAATACACCGGATCAAAATCACCGTCGGATCTTGGAAGATGACCTTTAGACCCAGCCTTACAAGATTCCTAAGATTTCAAGACTTCTCGTTTGAACAGAAGCAAGAGCGGGTAGAAAAGGCGAAGGCGCATCTTACGAGGTCCGCGCATGAAAAATTTGGAGAATATCGTGTTTTCTATCGATGAATTCATCGCCGTTCAGTGGTTCGTGAAAAATAGAAAACTACAGATTTTGGTTGCCAGAAAGATCACGAACCTATGCAAACGTATTAAAGGCCACAATACGACAGAAATCTGTCTTATTAAAGGTCTGGGTCGGAATCGCCCGTACTTTCCTGGTGAAGATCAACCGAACACCCTGAAGAGGTGTAGATCAATCAATTTACGTATCGAAAATAGTTCTACGGCATGTCCTCGAACTGTGGACATGTCCCAATTTTGGTTTTGGTTGGTGGTTTTTCAGCAGAACTTCACATTGGCTTTCCAAGGAAAAAGGCCCCATTTTTGTGTGTGGGATTTTTTTAGGGTTAATTTCGAGTACGGAATGATCGGGGAGTTCGCCGGACGTTTGTCGACAGCCAGGAAGTCTGGATCGGGGGGAAATAGAGAACCGGAAGCCGCTGAGACGACAAAGAGAGTTGCCGGTAGTTTCAACCGAAACCCTACTCTCTCTCCGATATGCCGCAAATAAGCTAGGTGTATCGTCTACAAACGTTCATCAAGCCAAAAAACGAGCCAGACTATCGACTTACAAGAAGGTAGTGACTCCAAATCGCGATGATAAATAAAAAAACAACGGCCAAAGCGTGATCACTTCCATCTGTACCGTTGAGCCGTCAACACGTACGCCGGAGCATCGTATCGTTGCTGTGTACCTGCAGGAACATTTTACATTATTTATTTTTTTTTTCCTTACCTGTTTTTCAATCAGCACTTTTCAGTGCTAAAATTATTTTCATTTTCTTTTATTCATATTTTCTCTTTTCTTTCCAGCATGGGGAAGTCATCGGCTGGCTCAAGGGCTGGTAGAAAGCGTATTGCCGAAACTAATTCAGGTCCATCGCCCAAAAAAGTTGAAATTTCCAACTCATTCGATGTCCTTCATAACATCGGTGATGAGGAAATATTCATATTTAATTCTGATAAGAGTACTAAGAAACCTTCTTCTTCTTATACTCTTAAAAACGAAAAGATTCCACCAATAACGGTCACGATTCCTGACTTCAATGCCTTTCGAAAAGAAATCGTCACTTCCGTTAAGGATGTGAAGATTTCTTTTCAGATCGGTCGAAAGGGAACTGCTCGTATATTGGCGGAATCTTTTAATGATTTTCAAAAAATTTTAAATTATTTGAATAATAAAAAACATCAATTTTTTACTTACGACACTAGAAGTGATCGTCCATTTAAAGTTGTACTTCGTGGTCTCACCGGCGATCAGACACCGGATGAGATCACAGCTGAATTAAATTCTTTGTTAGGTTTTTCTCCAATTCAAGTAATTCAAATGAGGAAAAGAACCAACACGAATAATACCAGTAGTGTTGGTTTTGCTCCTGAGCTTTATTTGATCCATTTTAAAAAGGATCAGGTCAATAATTTGCAAATTTTGGAAAAGGCTCGTCTTATGTTTCATTGTCGAGTAAAATTTGAACCTTTTCGTAAATCCCATACCAATTTTTTACAAAATATTACGCAATGTCGTCGTTGTCAAGCTTTTTGTCATGGCACTAAAAATTGTAGAATGAATGCCAGATGCATGTTTTGCGGCTCATTCGATCATGAAAAATCTAAATGCCTTTTTGGTGGTGATAAGCCAAAAACAGAATTTTTTAAGTGTGCGAATTGCGCAGGTAATCATTCCTCGAATTCTCTAGAATGTCCCGTTAGGGCAAAAATTGTTGCTTCTAGGAAAAATCCCAAAGTTTCCAGAAAAGTTTCTTCTCCTCCTTCCTCTTTTTCGTCTTCACACGTCAGACCGGCAAACAACCTGCCTGTTCGCAGTCAGCCTCGGCCTACATTGGAATCACGGCTGGGTAATACCCGAAGTGATTTTAATGTTACCTGGGCTGATTCTGCGCCACAGACTCGTTGTTTATCGTTCTCAGAGGTGGTTGAAAATGGGTTGCCCTCTTCAGGTTTAACTAATAAAAATGGGAAAAAACCAAGTCTCAACGTTCATGCGAAGGCTTGGGAAAATCCCCGAAATTCAAATACTTTTTCTTCTCCTTCCTCTTCTGATTCTAACAATTTTGTTGATTTGGGTGAGATTACTGAGGAAAAATTAAAATTTTTGCATCACAATTTAATGGAAATGATGCAACTTATGTTGAAAGCAAATTCAATGTTTGAAGCTTTCCAAACTTCTTTTAATTATGCTAACAAAATTATTATGACTTTACGATTCCCTCATGGATCCAAATAGATGTTTAAATATTATGAATTGGAACGCTAGATCTTTGCTGGCTAACCAAGATGAATTCTTTTTATTTTTGAAAACTCAAAACATACATATTGCTGCCATCACTGAAACTTTTTTTAAAGCCAGACAATAACTTGAAAAGCAATGCTTTCTTTAAAATTTTACGAAATGATCGACTTGATCGACAAGGTGGGGGGTGTAGCTATTGTCATCAATAGTCGTCTCAAATTTAGACTTCTTCCTTCTTTCAATACAAAAGTCTTAGAAACAATTGGAATTGAATTAGAAACTTCTATGGGGAAAATTATAATTGTTGCCGCATATTTGCCTTTTAAATGTAGCGGTGAACAGAAAAAATTTTTTGAAGGGAGATTTACAAAAACTCACCAGAAATAAATCTAAATTTTTTTATTATTGGTGACTTTAATGCAAAACACCGATCTTGGAATAATATTTCATCAAATTCAAATGGGAATATTTTGTTTAATGACTGCTCTGCAGGTTATTACACTGTTGAATATCCTAATGGGCATACTTGTTTCTCTTCGATTAGAAATCCTTCCACAATTGATTTGGTTCTAACGGATTTAGGCGAGCATTGTAGTCAATTAGTTACTCATGCGGACCTCGATTCAGACCACCTTCCAGTAACATTTTCTTTATCCCAAAGTCCCATTGAAAACCCTTTAAAATCAACTTTTAACTTTCAAAAGGCTAACTGGGAGCGATATATGAATTTTATTGAACGTAATTTAGATGTAAACGTTCCACTGAATTCAATAGAAGATATTGATTTGGCTGTAGAAAATTTGACAACTGCAATAGTCAATGCTAAAGCCGCTTCAATACCTAAAGTTAAACATAAATTCAATCAACCTTTGATCGATGATGATCTTCAGTTTTTGATACGACTGAAAAACATTCGTCGACGCCAATATCAACGTACTAGGGATCCTTATTTGAAATTAATTTATTGCGACCTTCAAAAAGAGATCAAACGTCGTTTAAATTTCATTCGTAATGAAAATTTTGCTAAAGCAGTAGAGGATATAAAACCCTACTCAAAGCCATTTTGGAAATTAAACTAAAATTTTGAAAAAGCCCCAGAAGCCAATTCCTACTTTGAAAGATGGGGATAAACTTCTTTTAACTAATTCAGAAAAGGCTCAAAAATTAGCCCAACAATTTGAGTCTGCTCATGATTTTAATTTAAACGTTGTAAGTCCAATTGATGCTCGAATTTCCCTAGAATTTGATGATATTCTTTCTAAGCAAAATGTGTTTGAAAGTTCTTGTGAGACAAATATTGATGAACTTAAATTGATTTTCAAAAAATTTAAAAATTTGAAAGCTCCAGGGGAAGATGGGATTTTCTATATTCTTATTAAAAAGTTGCCTGAAAGCACTCTAAATTTTTTAGTTAAAATCTTCAACAAATGTTTTCATTTGGCTTATTTTCCCAATAAATGGAAAAATGCCAAAGTAACTCCAATTTTGAAACCTGGAAAAAGTGCTTCAGAGCCTTCAAGTA
>NW_026598127.1:0-53000 GCF_029784155.1 Uranotaenia lowii
AATATTTCTCGTTCCCATATACCACCCCATGCAATATTTGGTACCATTTGCTTGATGGGTTCTCGAGTTATGCAAAAAATTGTCTTTTGTTTGGGAGGCCCCTCCCTCCCTTCATGAGAGAGGGAGGGGTCTCAAACCATAATAGGAACCTTCCCCGACTTCCAATACCCCCACCTGCCAAGTTTCACGCAAATCGGTTCAGTAGTTTCCGAGTCTATAGGGAACAGACAGACAGACAGACAGACAGACAGACAGACAGAAATTCATTTTTATATATATAGATATTTTACGGCTCACTAGATCTATTGGAGAATTTATTTTGGAGAAATTACTCTCTTTCCTTAAATCAAAATCAATTACATCACACCGGACGAAGTAGGCGGCACAAAATCCCGTTCGCCCAATTTGAATGTTCACTTCCTTTCGCCGTCACCAACCATGGCAAAGGTACCACCTTTTTATTTCCCTATTTTTTGGGCGTTAGTCAGCAAAGGAGGGCGGTCGAATCACCAGCAACAAAAACAACAACGAGGGTGGGCAGCCCAAAATTCGCGGGTGATTTACGACCGTTATTAAATATGGGCTTCTTTAATCGCGCCTACTACAATTTGCCATCCAAAAAAAGCGTCACCTTTCACGCAATACTCACGCCCTTCAACTCGCTTTCAGCTAGTTGAGCCTCAAACTAAGGTGTAGGACTTATGCTCATGCAGAAAAGCCTACAAGGAGGGACCACCCGTAAAATTGCATGTCGATCGGACGTTGGGAAAAGGCAAATAAATGATAAAACAACAATAAAAAAAATGTGAACAGCTACGGGATTTGTTTTATTTTTTCGTGGTGGTGGTGCTGAGAGGGATAAAAATTATCATTAAATTGAGCAAAGATAAACATACAGTCGATATTCGTCGTTGGTTCTGTTTCAGTTCAAAGCTAGTTTAAATGTTTATTCTGTGAAAGTACCGTAATCCGGGGTAAAATTGGTCACTTTTTTCAATTCAATTCGATTATTTTTTCTGTTAAGAGGAATGTGATATGTTCTATATTATTAAAACCAGTACCTCTTTAAATTTGACTTAAAAATGCTAGTTTATCAGTTTAACCTTGATTTTGAACATTTCATTTGAAAAATAATTGTTATCGAAAATAAAACTATGCTGCTGCCTATATTTAGGGGCAAAAATAGTTTTAATTGCTAAATAGTTTGATCTTCAAAATACAAATGAAATTATTCCTTCACACATTCCCCTAGGCTCTCCCACTATTTCCATTTTCATTTTTTCTTCAAAGTTAACGATTTGATGGGGTTCCTATTCATTTGTCCAATACGAGCTTACTCTCGAAAAATGTCCTTATTTTTTAAATATCAAAAATTTAACATCAAATGACTATAAAAATGTCACTATAACTGATCATATACAATAAAAAAAATTGTTTTTTAACATTTAACAACCCATTTGCTTCATAATGCTTTTTGCTATCATCAGGAGAGCTGTTTGTTTGCGAGCATTGGAAAATATATATTTTAAGATTTTGAAATTAGATTTTTTACTAACAGAAAAAATTTCGAATACAAACCAAATTTTGCCTATTTAATACTCAATCAATATACTTTCAAACGTAGAAAATTCAAACTAAAGGCTGAATTTTTGTTATTTTTGTCATTTTTGTCATTTTTGTCATTTTGTTCATTTTTGTCATTTTGTTCATTTTTGTCATTTTGTTCAATTTTGTCATTTTTGTCATTTTTGTCATTTTTGTCATTTTTGTCATTTTGTCATTTTTGTCATTTTTGTCATTTTTGTCATTTTTGTCATTTTTGTCATTTTTGTCATTTTTGTCATTTTTGTCATTTTTGTCATTTTTGTCATTTTTGTCATTTTTGTCATTTTTGTCATTTTTGTCATTTTTGTCATTTTTGTCATTTTTGTCATTTTTGTCATTTTTGTCATTTTTGTCATTTTTGTCATTTTTGTCATTTTTGTCATTTTTGTCATTTTTGTCATTTTTGTCATTTTTGTCATTTTTGTCATTTTTGTCATTTTTGTCATTTTTGTCATTTTTGTCATTTTTGTCATTTTTGTCATTTTTGTCATTTTTGTCATTTTTGTCATTTTTGTCATTTTTGTCATTTTTGTCATTTTTGTCATTTTTGTCATTTTTGTCATTTTTGTCATTTTTGTCATTTTTGTCATTTTTGTCATTTTTGTCATTTTTGTCATTTTTGTCATTTTTGTCATTTTTGTCATTTTTGTCATTTTTGTCATTTTTGTCATTTTTGTCATTTTTGTCATTTTTGTCATTTTTGTCATTTTTGTCATTTTTGTCATTTTTGTCATTTTTGTCATTTTTGTCATTTTTGTCATTTTTGTCATTTTTGTCATTTTTGTCAGTTTTGTCATTTTTGTCATTTTTGTCATTTTTGTCATTTTTGTCATTTTTGTCATTTTTGTCATTTTTGTCATTTTTGTCATTTTTGTCATTTTTGTCATTTTTGTCATTTTTGTCATTTTTGTCATTTTTGTCATTTTTGTCATTTTTGTCATTTTTGTCATTTTTGTCATTTTTGTCATTTTTGTCATTTTTGTCATTTTTGTCATTTTTGTCATTTTTGTCATTTTTGTCATTTTTGTCATTTTTGTCATTTTTGTCATTTTTGTCATTTTTGTCATTTTTGTCATTTTTGTCATTTTTGTCATTTTTGTCATTTTGTCATTTTTGTCATTTTTGTCATTTTTGTCACTTTTGTCATATTTGTCATTTTTGTCATATTTGTCATTTTTGTCATTTTTGTCATTTTTGTCATTTTTGTCATTTTTGTCATTTTTGTCATTTTTGTCATTTTTGTCATTTTTGTCATTTTTGTCATTTTTGTCATTTTGTCATTTTTGTCATTTTTGTCATTTTTGTCATTTTTGTCATTTTTGTCATTTTTGTCATTTTTGTCATTTTTGTCATTTTTGTCATTTTTGTCATTTTTGTCATTTTTGTCATTTTTGTCATTTTTGTCATTTTTGTCATTTTTGTCATTTTGTCATTTTTGTCATTTTTGTCATTTTTGTCATTTTTGTCATTTTGTCATTTTTGTCATTTTTGTCATTTTTGTCATTTTTGTCATTTTTGTCATTTTTGTCATTTTTGTCATTTTTGTCATTTTTGTCATTTTTGTCATTTTTGTCATTTTTGTCATTTTTGTCATTTTTGTAATTTTTGTAATTTTTGTAATTTTTGTAATTTTTGTAATTTTTGTAATTTTTGTAATTTTTGTAATTTTTGTAATTTTTGTAATTTTTGTAATTTTTGTCATTTATGTCATTTTTGTCATTTTTGTCATTTTTGTCATTTTTGTCATTTTTGTCATTTTTGTCATTTTTGTCATTTTGTCATTTTTGTCATTTTTGTCATTTTTGTCATTTTTGTCATTTTTGTCATTTTTGTCATTTTTGTCATTTTTGTCATTTTTGTCATTTTTGTCATTTTTGTCATTTTTGTCATTTTTGTCATTTTTGTCATTTTTGTCATTTTTGTCATTTTTGTCATTTTTGTCATTTTTGTCATTTTTGTCATTTTTGTCATTTTTGTCATTTTTGTCATTTTTGTCATTTTTGTCATTTTTGTCATTTTTGTCATTTTTGTCATTTTTGTCATTTTTGTCATTTTTGTCATTTTTGTCATTTTTGTCATTTTTGTCATTTTTGTCATTTTTGTCATTTTTGTCATTTTTGTCATTTTTGTCATTTTTGTCATTTTTGTCATTTTTGTCATTTTTGTCATTTTTGTCATTTTTGTCATTTATGTCATTTTTGTCATTTTTGTCATTTTTGTCATTTTTGTCATTTTTGTCATTTATGTCATTTTTGTCATTTTTGTCATTTTTGTCATTTTTGTCATTTTTGTTATTTTTGTTATTTTTGTCATTTTTGTTATTTTTGTCATTTTTATCATTTTTGTCATTTTTGTCATTTTTGTCATTTTTGTCATTTTTGTCATTTTTGTCATTTTTGTCATTTTTGTCATTTTTGTCATTTTTGTCATTTTTGTCATTTTTGTCATTTTTGTCATTTTTGTCATTTTTGTCATTTTTGTCATTTTTGTCATTTTTGTCATTTTTGTCATTTTTGTCATTTTTGTCATTTTTGTCATTTTTGTCATTTTTGTCATGTTTGTCATTTTTGTCATTTTTGTCATTTTTGTCATTTTTGTCATTTTTGTCATTTTTGTCATTTTTGTCATTTTTGTCATTTTTGTCATTTTTGTCATTTTTGTCATTTTTGTAATTTTTGTAATTTTTGTTATTTTTGTAATTTTTGTAATTTTTGTCATTTATGTCATTTTTGTCATTTTTGTCATTTTTGTCATTTTTGTCATTTTTGTCATTTTTGTCATTTTTGTCATTTTTATCATTTTTGTCATTTTTGTCATTTTTGTCATTTTTGTCATTTTTGTCATTTTTGTCATTTTTGTCATTTTTGTCATTTTTGTCATTTTTGTCATTTTTGTCATTTTTGTCATTTTTGTCATTTTTGTCATTTTTGTCATTTTTGTCATTTTTGTCATTTTTGTCATTTTTGTCATTTTTGTCATTTTTGTCATTTTTGTCATTTTTGTCATTTTTGTCATTTTTGTCATTTTTGTCATTTTTGTCATTTTTGTCATTTTTGTCATTTTTGTCATTTTTGTCATTTTTGTCATTTTTGTCATTTTTGTCATTTTTGTCATTTTTGCCATTTTTGTCATTTTTGTCATTTTTGTCATTTTTGTCATTTTTGTCATTTTTGTCATTTTTGTCATTTTTGTCATTTTTGTCATTTTTGTCATTTTGGAATTAGATTTTTTACTAACAGAAAAAATTTCGAATACAAACCAAATTTTGCCTATTTGATACTCAATCAATATACTTTCAAACGTAGAAAATTCAAACTAAAGGTTGAATTTTTGTTATTTTTGTCATTTTTGTCATTTTTGTCATTTTGTTCATTTTTGTCATTTTGTTCATTTTTGTCATTTTGTTCAATTTTGTCATTTTTGTCATTTTTGTCATTTTTGTCATTTTTGTCATTTTTGTCATTTTTGTCATTTTTGTCATTTTTGTCATTTTTGTCATTTTTGTCATTTTTGTCATTTTTGTCATTTTTGTCATTTTTGTCATTTTTGTCATTTTTGTCATTTTTGTCATTTTTGTCATTTTTGTCATTTTTGTCATTTTTGTCATTTTTGTCATTTTTGTCATTTTTGTCATTTTTGTCATTTTTGTAATTTTTGTAATTTTTGTCTTTTTTGTCATTTTTGTCATTTTTGTCATTTTTGTCATTTTTGTCATTTTTGTCATTTTTGTCATTTTTGTCATTTTTGTCATTTTTGTCATTTTTGTCATTTTTGTCATTTTTGTCATTTTTGTCATTTTTGTCATTTTTGTCATTTTTGTCATTTTTGTCATTTTTGTCATTTTTGTCATTTTTGTCATTTTTGTCATTTTTGTCATTTTTGTCATTTTTGTCATTTTTGTCATTTTTGTCATTTTTGTCATTTTTGTCATTTTTGTCATTTTTGTCATTTTTGTCATTTTTGTCATTTTTGTCATTTTTGTCATTTTTGTCATTTTTGTCATTTTTGTCATTTTTGTCATTTTTGTCATTTTTGTCATTTTTGTCATTTTTGTCATTTTTGTCATTTTTGTCATTTTTGTCATTTTTGTCATTTTTGTCATTTTTGTCATTTTTGTCATTTTTGTCATTTTTGTCATTTTTGTCATTTTTGTCATTTTTGTCATTTTTGTCATTTTTGTCATTTTTGTCATTTTTGTCATTTTTGTCATTTTTGTCATTTTTGTCATTTTTGTCATTTTTGTCATTTTTGTCATTTTTGTCATTTTTGTCATTTTTGTCATTTTTGTCATTTTTGTCATTTTTGTCATTTTTGTCATTTTTGTCATTTTTGTCATTTTTGTCATTTTTGTCATTTTTGTCATTTTTGTCATTTTTATGTAGAATTATCTCTACAAAAAAAAAAGATTGACTTTAACGTTTCAGAAAGGATGGCATTCGTTCAGTTTTGTTGTTGGATTTTTGCACAATTTATAGTGCTTCCTCGTCTTGTTCTTGTTTATTAAGGATCTTTTAAACATTCGGTCCAATTCCTCGTTTTGAAAATACCGCGATTTTTTATTTATTTCCGAAATGATTGTTTTAAAACATTTTTGAGTTCCCCTTTTTTACGTTGAAGAATTTGGATTATCAGTAGGCAATAAATAGTTAATCCATGTTCCAGCAGCGAAAAAATCGGATCAAAATGTTTAATAGCCCCCAAAGTCGTCCATCATCGAGGAAAGCAGCCCCAAACTTGAACCGAACATTATCACAATATTTTGCATCAACCGACCATTTTTTCGCAGGTTTTGATTTACGATCGCCCAAATCATCGCTGCGTGGAATTTAACGATGCGACTTGGTCCAAAAAACGGGACCAACTTTAACTGACTGGGTCTTGGCTGACTTCCCTGTGTCCTCCTTCAAGCATTAAGCTTCGAGTTGGGCCTTTTGCCATTGGACCGAGTCAATGTCTGTGGTTGTATTATGGTGGTTGTTTTGCTACAAAGTGTGAAAAATATCCACCCACCCGGGCCACGCCAAATGCCCATCAAGATGACGAAACCCGCCGAAGCATTTCAAATTTATATCCACTTCTTGTACAGTCAGATATCGGCATATGTGGATGACTTTCGAAGGAACACAATTGAAGGCTGCTTCCTCTTCTTTTTCTTCTTGGCATTGTTTCATTAATGTTACACGAGAATAATAGGAAGCTCAATGGGTTCAGCCCAACACTCAGCTTTAAGTGGAAAAGCTACTTGTCAATAATTACTAATTTATATACGCGCATGAACCGAGCAGCGCCGTTTGGAGTTAAGCGCAGCTAATCTAGAATAAAAATAAACCATTAAGTTTATGGAGATTGAATGGCTTCGATAAGATGGAGGAGGATACATATTAAATTACGGTTCTATGGAAAATCTAAAAATAAATGTTCATACAGAACCGATAATTTGAAACACGACAAAATACTGAATTATGACCAGGAGTAAGTATCTACACCCACAAGTCAATCTCTACTACAAAAATGAACTTCCTTGGAGGTGGAATTATCGGCAAACGATTTTATGCCGGATCGGCATCAACGAGCTTTCTAATAAATGGCATTGATGAAAACAGGAAGGCATGGAAGCAGGATGGAAACAATCAGCCATGTCGAATGATGTACCGAGCGCTGTGTGTGTATTAGACTGAGTCGGTTTGGTGTCATTTTTGAATTTTTCAAACCCTGAGGTCTAAAAAGCTTCGTCTTGGTTCAAAACTCATCCATGATTTTTTGCAGAATTTAAAAAAAAAACGTTTATATGAGTAAATTTGAACTTTTAGGTTTGTATGGAAAAATTGAATATTTTGTACTGTAAAATCAACATCATTTTTGTTTCCTCTGTGGAGCCGAGCCAACTGGTGGTTTTGTGTCAATTTATAACTTTCCCAAAGGAAATTTTCTGCTGAACAACTTTGTCCGAGACGGTAACTGCGTATCTCATTAGACAAAATAGTTCTTAGCTGTTCAACAGGTGTATGTCTTTTCGCATTGATAAACAATAAATTCAATTGACATCACTGCTGGATGCCAAGCGAGGTATTGCAAGACAACTTTTCTTGCAATACTTAGCGAGGCTCCAGCAGTGATGTCAATTGAATTTATTGTTTATCAATGCCAAAAGACATACACCTGTTTAAGAGCTAATAACTTTTTTGTCTAATAAAATACGAAGCAACGGTTTTCATCAAAATTGTTCAGCGGAAAGTTTCCTTTGGGAAATTTATAAATTGGCACAAAAACCATCAAATGGCTCGGCTTCACAGAAGAAACAAAAATGATGTAGGTACAGTACAAAATGTTCAATTTTCCCGTACAAACATAAACGTTCAAATTTACTCATATAGACGTAACTTAAAAATTCTGCTAAAAATCATGGATGAGTTTTCGACCAAGACGAAGCTTTTAAGACCCCAGGGTTTGAGAAATTCAAAAATGACCCCAAATCGACTCAGTCTAGTGTGTACATATGTTAATCGGCATTAGAAAAAAAATTCTTTTTTTACAACCGACGACAAAACCACCAGCCAAGATGAGCTGTGTGTGTGTGTGTGTATGTAAACCAACCGACAATAGAAAACAGTTTCTTGTTTCCCATTCCCTTAAAAAACTGGGTAAGGTATCCGAGGGTTTTTTGGGTCAGAGATGGTTTGCATAATAGTTTCGAGAATCTCACTTTTTAGGGAAGTGGAGCTCCCATGCAAAATCAACTTAAATGGGTCACAATTCGAACAATTTTATGACGATTTTCATGAAAATTGATTAACGAGCACGCAGAAGTTAATGACCTGTAGATTAAGTCAAACATTTTTCAATGATTTTTTAAGTAAATGGCGAAACGAAGCTTACCGGGTCAGCTAGTTAATTATAAAAGTTTAAACAAATTTTTGCAGTGTCGGACTGAAACTATTTATATGATCACTAGTTTTGTTTTTACTGTGGAGGTAATTGAGTTTTAAAATGTTCGCCAACTTATGTGTGTCAAATTTTTATGCAAATATTTATTGAAATATGTATTCCGTAAAACCAGATATATATGGCCTACTTTTCTGTGATATTCCAATCACTGATAAATTATTGTGATTTTGTGATGAATACAAAACGACAAGACTGCATTGTAGAAAAAACGGAATTTTTTATCACAAATAGATGTTTTTTTTTCATTGACTTAAATTGACTATAGATAAGTGGTTTTGCTTTTATGAGAAATTTGCAAACCATCGCTTTAAAAATAAGCAATACAGCCTCACGCTTTGGCTCAATTTCCGGCTCTTTTCGAACCGTATCATCAGCAGAACCAGAAGTTCTACAAAAGCGCGTGGAGCCATCAGCAGCCAGGAATCGCCAAACCGAAGCCGGACCTGGCCTGGCCTGGCCTGGTGGCCGAAACGAGGCGGAAGATATTATCGTCTTCCAAGCAAATGGAACTCTCGTAATCACGAATAGGAAACCGCACCGCCTCGCCACCCAGGCCACATCGGAAAACCTTCCGCACTCCGGGAACTGGCCAAATGTGGGACCAGGCACAGGACATTCGCTTCGGGATAACAAATAAATTAATTTCATTTTTCTTATTCGGAACAAAATCAGCAGCAAATCTGATGCAGAGATCTGCATGTAGATGAAATTTTAATTAATTTTTTTCTCTACTCGGAAGTGCTCTGGCCATCATCAGACGGTTTTTGGTTCTGGAAGATGGGGCCGAAGACGAAGAAAAGACGAACCGACGACGGCCAAGAAGCAGCACTTCCTCTTTTGCGAAATGCTTTTGCCTCGGTCCCGAGGTCGTTTCTGGTCGTTTTCCGGTGTGGATATTAATCAAAGTTTGAATTTGGCGGGAAGTAAATTAAGGCCCCTCTCCTAGGATGCCGCGTCCAGGCCAAGAAAAAAGAACAAAACTCTCCGGTTGCAGATAAGGGAAAAGCGACATCGGTTGGATCTTTTTTTTCCACGCGCATTTCCTCCGCCGGTACGGAAAAATCGTCTTAAAGGAAATATTTTACATTTTCCAAAAAAAAAAAAAAAACTGGAAGAAAAATCGTGAACCACTGATCGCTTTTGCCATTGCCGGATTCGAGAGGCCATTTTTCACATGCAACCGGACCGAGGGCCCTTTATATTTCATTTCAAACAAAGTAGGTGATGAAAAATGTGGCGTCTTCAAACCTGAGCTCTCCATCATGGCCCACTTGGATTTCACGATTTTCCTGGAAATCATTTTTCGTACTCACACGGCTCTTGGGTTGCTGCGATTCCAAAAAAAAAAGGTAAAGAAAAGTCAGCCCAAATGCAAAAGGGCGAATTTTTTAATCATCATTTAGTGTCATACGATGTCGTTTCATTGTGACGCAAACTGCGCTTGAGATGATCCATTTCTTATGATTTCTGCTTCCCCCTCCACAAACCCGATACCTGTGCTGTGTGTGCATGTGCAGAATTTGTTTAATTTCTTTTCAGCGTTAATTATTTAGGTACGTTCTCGGCACAGCGTTGTCACTTGGGAGCCGTTCCGTGTCGACCGTTCTCGATGCTGCAGGGGAAAATTTTTCCTCCGAGGGTTCCCTTCTAAATCTGACGAATTACCATCCGAATCCAAGCCGAGCTTACCGGAAAAAAGGCGCACAAACCCATCTAGAAGGTAAAATGTTTGTCATTTTTCTGATGTTCTTAGTGTATATCGAGATACGAGAACGGAGTTGATGAATTATCATCATCTTGACGAAACTGTCCCTTGCCGTGTTGCCAAACTTTGAAATAAAACTCTAAAGCATAATTGTGTGGGAAAAAAATCAATCAGTTTATTTTCAAAATGCCCAGTTGGAGGCAATGCAGAATGGAAGATATTTTAGCTTAGCTTAGCTTGATTGAAGATAATCGTTCCAATTTCGTGGTAGCTGAGCAACAGATTGATAAGGTTGAGTGCTTCCAGTATCTTGGCAGCCAAATTTCGCCTGATGCTACCAAGAAAGACATCAAAACCCGGATCAGAAAAGCCCGATTTGCGTTTGCGAGTCTCCGAAACATCTGGTGCTCACACCAGATCTCTCTACGATCTAATATCCGAATCTTCAACTCAAACGTCAAATCCATATTGTTGGACGGGCGCGAAAACTGCAAGTTTTTATGAACCGCTGCCTGCGGAACATCATCCGCGCTTGGTGGCCTGGCAACTGGATCTCAAAAGTGGAACTACATCGCCGGTGTCATCAAAAGACGCTAGAAATCGAGATTCGGGAACGTAAATGGAGATGGATTGGGCACACGCTGCGAATAGATGAAAACGAGATTTGCAGAGAGGCACTTGAATGGAATCCAGAGGGACTTCGAAGGAGAGGCAGGCCTCTTACGACATGAGGTCTTGGCTCGATGCCTTCTCCTCTTTGCCCTTCCGTGTACCGATTGAGAGCAGCTCATCCTGGACACGCGCATGTCACAGCTCACGTCCGGGGCTTTACGAAACTGACTCCCTGCGAAGACGTCATCCTACACAGACTTGAGTGACTCACCCGCCGACGACGTGAAATTACTCTATCAGAGAGTATTCCGCGGCGTGTATTACTTTCCTCCCTACGAGTTTGACTGCGGAGAAGGTCAAGTCTTATCCCCGTACTCAACTTCATGTCTACGCGGATACTCTGCGACGATATTGGTAAAGATATTCTACACAGCGTTCGCGCATACGCAGGATGTAATGTTTTATCTTTGAATGCTTTACTGCTAGGTTTGAATGCTTTACTCTACTCAGATGCTCCCCGGCGAAGGAGTCACCCTACAACGGTCGCGGACTGGTGCCGGTTCCAACTCCTCTACAGGGCAGTCATGATCCGAGTGAACTCATCGCTTTGAACACGCGCCAGGTATTGGCATCGTCACACATCCTCCGCACGGTGTTGTCGGCTGTCGTGCCGGGTCCACAGGCGGCAGGCATGTTGATGCGTACCCCTTTCAAACCTCGGGCAGTCTCAACTGTGCTACCGCAGGTTGGCCAGAATGATGAAGCCACATGTCAAAACCGATAGTGGTATTGCTTGAAGCATCCGTGACCGGTCAAAAACTGCGTCATGCAGAAATCCACCTATCCATGTTTCCGATCCATCCAAATCTTACGTTAGGGATCAAGCAATGGGTCCAGAGCAGCCGCATTCCGAGCTGTCCCACTGGTGCTAGCAGAAGATATCTTCCTCCAACAAGACCGAAATATGCATGACCCCCGCCACAACATCGGCAGCTACCGAGAACACTTTTCGGTATGCGTTGATAACCCGAAGGTTCATCAGCCAATGCACACTGCAGAGTTTTTGCAGGTTACACTGCCTGCTCAAGGCTGCCTTCCAGGCTGCCGCTCTGTACCGCAAAATGGACTAGGTCACACTCGCTAGGACCCTCTTTCTGCTACAGCGGATCGCCGAGTTATTCGACATGGCCCGTGAGAGGGTTGCTGTCGCCATTGTCGCTTTTTTACAGACGTAGTCGTAGCCATTCGTCGATCATCACACCCAGGTACTTGATCACACGCTTGTGCTGAAATCAGGTTGGTGATCAGCACCATTTCGGTCTTGTGGTGAGCCAGGCGCAGGCTCTTGGAGCACATCCAACTTTCCACCTTTTCAATCGCTACTGTGGCGAGAAGCTGGACCTCTCCGGTTGATGGGCCCTATGCCAGGAGAACCACGTCATCGGCAAATCCCACAAGTCTCAATCCCGTGGGGAGACTTAGTTTCAGCAGTTCGTCGTAGACATTGTTCCACAATACCGGGCCAAATATCAATCCTTGTAGAACCCCTGCCGAGACACTAATTGCTTCCAGTCCCTCGCTGGTCATATACTGTTGTTGTCGGTTACGGAAGTAACACATTACTGAATGAACGACGACGCAATCGCTGCCCAGCTGACGCTGTTGAAGAGGATCTTCAAGGGTGACCACTGCGCAAAACCGGTCTCCTTTCCTTTTCTTCAGTCTGGTTTTGTCTGCCCACTCCATGATACGTCGAATGGCATCCACCGTACTGCGGCCTTTCTGAAAACCGAACTGATTATCGGATAGGCCGTTCGCACTTTCGGTGTAGAGCTGGATCCTTTTCTGTACCACCTTCTCTAGCACCTTTCCAGCAGTATCCAGGAGACATATCGGGAGATATGCTGATGGTTCACCTGGTGGCTTGCTCGGTTTTGGTAGGAGCACCAATCGCTGCCGCTTTCACACGTCTGGGAAAACACTTTCATCCACGTACTGTTGCAGTGATGACCGGAACATTTCAGGGTGTTCCATGACCGCGGCCTTCACTGCTACATTAGAGTTGCCACCCTGACCCGGAGTTTTGTTCAACTGGAGGGGCTTAGCGATGTCGCGCAGTTCCTCCAGCGAAATCTGCTCGTATCCCAGTCGTATGGGACCCTCAGCCATGTAACTTCCCCCTGTTGTAGGAGCTGCTCGTTGACGATTTCTCGCAGGTTCTTTGTACACGATTCCTGTGATGAACCTCCAAATCAATAAACTATAAGATCCATGAGAATTGCCTGAATCCTGCCTGTTTGCTTGTCTTGATTGCCCTGCAGAGGGCAGACCTCGCAATTGCGTAGGGCACTCTACGCTCCGCTCTCGCTGATGGGGACCTCGCTCTCTGCATATGTCGCCTAACCCTTAGGCAGCTAGTAAGCAGGTCCGCGATTTCCGTCGTCCACCAGTAGACGGGTTGCCGAGTGTCTTTCCGCTTGACCTTCCTTGTCATCGCAGCATCACATGCACGTTCCGGTCGAATTGCGTTGTCTACCAGAGGCGTACTGCTGTTGTCGTACCTCTTCTACCTGCCCGCGTATTTGTGCCCACTCGATAACGAATCGCAGAGTGATTGTTATCGGTGAACGCATCACTAACCCTCTCGTTGCTCGTCCAGCCCTGACTACTGAAGGTGACGTCAATGACTAATTCCCATCCCTGTGGTAGGTCCTTGAATCGCCCACATTTCCCAGGTCTACGTTCAGCCTTGCCAGGGCTTTCAGTAGAATCTGGCTCCTGGGGTTTTTAAGGCGCCTATCCCATCCTACAGCCCACGCGTTGAAGTCCTCGCCTATGACAACGGGGCTCCTGTCCGTGAGACCTTCGACGGTTTTGTCCATCATGACGCCGAACCTCTCCAAAGGCCATCTCGGGGGGGGGGGGGGGGACGAAGATCCCTTTACCTTGGCTATCACGAAGACTTCCGCCAACACAAGCCAATCCTACCAGTGCCCTTCCGATTGCTGGGAGATGGCTATCTAGCAGATAAACCAGCCCACCTTTAGCCGCCCACACTTAAGTGCTGCGTGTGCTGCAGCAACCAGAAGTTTCACGAACGCCACATGTGTCCTGGATTTGGGAGGCTCTTCCCGCATCCTGACCGAAATCTGATCCCTTCCGATCTTACACAGATTCTTCGGCGCATACTTGACCTCAACATCCGTGGCCATCTCATCGAGGTTTTAAACCCTGACAGTAACCGTGGTGCTCAGGGCTCGGATTTCTGCAGCTTCGCCAACTATCTTCTGAGTAAGCGCACTATACTCCGCGCTTTTCACCATTGAGCCACGTCGGAGTTCGAGGATCATCTCGCCGGAACGTGTTTGGCGGATTCTCCTGATATCCTCTTCTAGGCCCACCAGCCTATCGCTTGTCCTCATCTGGTGGAGGACATCGGCGTAGGAACCTTCCAGTGCCTTCACCATCAACGCCTCTCCCTTGTCCATGACCAGGTTGGATTTGAGCTTGGACTTGGGTTTGGCTTTGGCCTTCGGGGCCTGTTTCCTTTTGCGCTCAACCGTCTGCCACCCAGTTGGCGCTTCGGGAACTTGGCCTTTCCCTCCCAGCAAACATTTTTGTAGGTATATTTCTCAACAATTTTGTTATACGTTTCATATACCTTATAGAATGATCGCATGAAACTCGAAAAAACAGCATTTACCTAACAAAGTGAAGGCAATATACATACAAATTTTCAACTTCTGGTTTAAGCGATAAGAGTATACGATTTCGCCACCATATTCATACATACTGAAAGAATGCAAGAGATCACAAGTTTTTTCTCTCAACGCATGCATTGGACAATTCTTGCAAATACACCATCTAACATTTAGCAATCTGGTTGCAATGCTGGTCGCAAAGAGAACAACAAAGCTGTTCCCTTTTTTGACCCACGCGAGAGGAAAAAAGGAACGAAATCGTCTTCTAAATCTGTAAACATGGCGGACTTTTAATCATATTCGATTTAAACCATTTAATCCGACTTCGAGTAACGATTTTTACGACATTTTACTTGCGTTAGTTGGAATTACGATTCGCAGTAACGTTTTAAACGACTTGAGTTATCATTTTAAATGCGATTTCATGTTTGCTGGGCTCTTTTTCACCCGGATGCTACCGGACCATAGGATCCCGGGCACGCCTGTTCAGGGCTCCTGGTCTCGTCTCTCCTGGAGACCCTCTCTTTCTCTTGCCGTTTCCAGCAAACTCCTCCTCGCCATCTGTCTGCACGAAGACACTGACCTTCTTTGGTCGAATGGTATCCGTCCGCAGAGGGGTCACCACGTCATCACGTGCATTCTTCCGGCACTCCGGTGCGTTAAGCAGACTCACCACCGCTCGGTTTGCCTTAACGAAGATCGCCATTACGTTGGCGAGTTTCTCCCGCATTTCCTTGTGTCTGTTAGAATTCTTCCTAACACAGTCCACAAGGTCCTGCATGCCCGCCATAGTCACCGCTAGTTCAGCAGGAGTCTCAGGGTCCTGAATGGGGTGTACCAATTGGTTACACCGGATAAAATTGATAGGACATCAGCTGACCAGGTCATCACTTGCATTTCTCTTCAATCAAGACACGATAAAGTACGGAAAATAAGATCTTCATGCAAATTTCTCCAGAAGAAAAACCAGCTAAACCAATGGAAAATAATGAAACAATTAAATGTAATTTTTTTTTCGTTTCAGGTCCAGGAAACAAACAATATTTAAAAAAAAAACGAGTTACAACTTTTTCAATAACTCTAAACAGATTTCTTTTGAAGCAGTAGGTAGTTTGTTTTGCAGATTTTCTAGTTGTCACAGAAAGATAAACAATGGAAATGGATTGGCTACCATGATGAAAATTATGATTTCCAAAAATTTGTTAAGTAGTGCTATCTGGTGTCGGCATTACCTACGACTCCGGAGTTTTGTGAAGAATGGAAATGATCCCGTCTGTTTGTCTGCGATATTGCTTTCCCGGCCTTTTCCTATAATTTCCGTAATATTTTCATACAATGTCTTCCTCTAAACTTCTTTAAACTGGCAACCCAGCTCCCGAAAACAATTCCCACAGCTTCATATCGGCAAACAAATTTGTGCCTGCAACCTTGTGATGTATTATACTACAAAGCATTCATACACACGGTGTGGTGAGGTGCGCCGATATGTAGAATGTGCTATCGCATCGCAAGTCCGTGGATGGAAATTAAACAAATAAAAATGGAAGCAAAAGAAGAACGGAACAAAATCAGAACATGAGGCGCGAGGGCGATTAACAACAACATGCTGATGCCTCTTGATATGGGCTGGCGCCTCACCGGATCATGTTCTCGCATCTTCATCCTGTGCACTCCTCAAGAAAGACAGCAAATTCTTCGAATGTAACTCGAACATCGCTTCGGCAGCATCAGCAATCTTCCTTTGACAGTGCACATCTCAACTGGCTCCAGCAGCAGCAGCGGAATTCCGACGAGAGTCATGTACACCTGTGCCGGAGGGCTGCGAGTTGCTTATGCTGGGGAATGAGGGGTAAATTGCTAGAAGTGCAATACCTTTTTGCTGCCCCACCTCTGCATTTCTCCCTCGCTCCCTATCCACGCTTTGAGAGGGCTCATGTTTGCTTACTTTCATCTGGGCTGGGCTGTTCTGTTTCTGGGGGCCTTATCCGAGTTTCAAATTTTTGAAGCTATTTTTTTCCTTCTCCTGCTGTTAATGCCCGGCGCTGCTATTTGCATAAGTGAATTTACGTACCTACATGATTGTGGAGACTACCTACAACTTAGATGAAGAATGTTCTGCTCTGTGCGTTGCGGTCGAATTCTTATCCTGCGTTTTTGATCCTTGAGTATCAAACGGAAGGGCGGCTCGCAGCATCCCAAAAATACGAAATGCTACACATCATTTGCCTTTTTCCGTCCTAAAGGATTTGAAGAAGGGAGGTGGATGTTTGCTGCAGCAACGGAATGATATCAAACTTTTGTTTTCTTTAAATTACTGACACGAATTACGTTCATTATCCGGATGATTCAAGCCGGGTGCGGTGGCGCTGCTTGCAGAAATGAAAATCTGAGTAATTTCAGTATCAGCACAAAAATCTTGAAGAAATTAGACGAATAGTTGAAATTGTACCTCAGATGTGGCAACTGTTGAAGAAATTTACATTTGCAATGTAAGATCTTCGAATTTTCTTGAGAGTCCCTCAAAAACAAGCGATTCGAGGCTCTGTATTAAGGTTTAAAAAAAAGATATGGATTGTGTTTTCAATATCACATATTCGTAGCACAGAAATAAGTATATACCGTTGAAGGTAAAATTGAAAATTGATCTAATTATCAGCCAATCGAATCAAACTAGCCAATAACCTCAAATTTTACATGACAATCTGTCAAGTGGTTTAAAAATCGAACACAGAGACGTTTTAGAGCTCATGGAAAATTGTTTTTTTTTTTGTTTCGATTACAGCCGTTTTACAATTTAAATGGCATTTGCGACATTCTCGCGGTACAACTGTGTTCGATGTTTACTCTTGGGCTCGAAATCCTGGACATCGGTTTAAGAGTCGACTGACTTGCCAACTGAGCTATATCACAAGCCCAATGAAACTTGATGTTTCCTCGAAGAGAATTCACTAAGTTGAATGTCTTTCGAGAATATGATGGCTAGCACCTTACAAGTTTAAAAACCACCAACTCGCAGAATTTATACTATCCTATGCATGCCGTGACGGAATTAGATTTCATGACCAAATGCTTAGAAGACTTGAAGGCAAACCTCTACGCCACGAGATTGGATAAAATCGTAGATGATCGTCGTCATGTGATTTAACCCTCATCCGCTCTGAGTGTCAATATGAAACTATTGGAAGTTTGGGGGCTAGTACCGTCAACTGGGGCATCATGCAACACCAGCTATTTTTTAATTTACAAATATATGCGATTTTCACCCTACTGAGAAAAGGGGAGAGTTGCAACAATTTTATTTTAATGAATGAATGAAAACAATTTAAAATTTATAGTTTACAGCATTGGTTTAAATTATTTAAATTTTGATTTGTTAGTACATTATTCAAAATTGAACCTCTACCTCTTTGAATTTGAGTGCTACTACTTTATATAGTTTCTATGTGCAAAACAAAGATTCAAAGATACAAGCAAGAAATCATAATTTCTGAAATGTTTTTTATTAACAAATATCAACAGTTTTACATAAGAGATCCCACCTTTTTCCCTTCAAATGTGGAGAAGATTTGTTAACTACCTTAGCCACAATTTCCTCTTCTGTGGAGGAAGAGAAGAGGCTGAAGTTATTAAAGAATCATTTTAAGTACGCAACAATCCTCTCATGTTATTTTAAAATAAGAAGTTAACCTGATAAGCTGATGCTAAAAATATGTATTGGAGCCCCCTATCCTTTCAAACTCATTACTGGAAGATGGGAGGGGTCTAGGTCCTAGACTCTAGGATAATCAAATTTTATTCCATTTGCTGAGGTAGTTCTCGAGTGAATTAAAAAGTTGTACGAGAGCCTGTCTGGCCTTTCCTACCTTATAACTACGTTATAACTATCTTATAACTTACTCTAATAACTTATACGGATGTCCCCCTTCTTCCTTGTTATTTCCTCACTGAGAAGAAAGAAGGGTCTTGAGCCATTGCAGAAATATTTCTCGTATTCATATAAAAAGGTCAATATTCGGTATTCGGCCGTTTGCCGAATAATACTATTCGGTACATGTCTACACCAGAGTATTTAGCTCTTCATTTTTCACTAACCTTTCAGTAGACTTCTAAGCAATTAGAATTACAAACCGAGTTGAAAAGCAGCAAAAGTAAACGACCAAGTAAATCTAAAATAGACAGCATTGTCCGACGCTGCATTTCCGCGTGCATTTTCATGTCATTTTTCCACTGATAAGCTGATATAACTTCGCATGCGTAGGAGAAAATTACTGATCGCCCAGAGCTTCTGACGCCAACTAGCTCTACATTCCCGAAGCTTCGTTTCCCGATCATGTAATGATTTTCAATTGATAATTCGTCAATATTTTTCATGAAGAGTTATGAAACTCAGTTAGATTAAATTTCAGTTTCAATGAATCGGATCAATTATATTTTTATTGATTGAGAGTGTTATGAACTTTATTAATGCAGATTATCACCGTGATTTTTGTTTGATAATTACTTTTTACGGCTAGTTTTTACGGTAGACTTTAGAAGAGGAAGTTTAGGAGAACACTATAGGTGTTGAAAATTAACGGGTAAAAGTTGTTAAGAGGCATTTTCATCACATACTTAACTTTTGTTCAGCATGGATCAACCATTCTGATTTTTTTTTTTTCAAATTTTGAAAATCCATCTATAATTTTAAAAATCTTGAAATGTTCTTACTAAGAGTACATGAAATTTACCGATAAAGCCGTAAAAATTAATTATCAGAGTGTGTTGAACTTTGGAAAATTTTATCCAAATGAGAAAATTGAAGAAAATCAGATAATATATCTAAAGAGTTAATTCTCTCATAAAATGCTTAGATCACCATCAGAAGATCCTTTTTTTTTTAAAAAAAACTGCGATTTTTTCCTTCAAAAAGATTAAGAACATTTTTGCAGTTGTAGGGCAGTTATTGAAAAACTTATCCGGAACAACTGTGTTCGATGTTTACTCTTGTGCTCGAACTCACGAACTGGACATTGGCTTAGGAGGCAAGGAACTTGCCAACTTAGCTATATCACAAGCCCATATGAAGGTATGTATCAAATTTGAAAGCTCAATGAATCTAGTACATTTAAAAAATCGGAACCTTTTTTCGCTCGAAAGAAAACAAATAACAAATTGAAAGTCATAGAAACTTATAAATAAAGGAAGGCCAAAAATGCTTGGTATAAAATTATATTTCTATTTATTTTTCTACGTGTCATAAGAGCACATGGAGAAATTTTTGAATGCTAGCGCCATCACAACCAGTGTCACTTACTCAATCACTTACTAAGCTAATCACTTACTAAGCAGCTAAGACACGAACCTAAGGTTGATGGAATTGTGGTGCCGTGTTATATCAGTTTATCAGTGCGCAGTGATTTTTCTGCCAATGCGAAGATGCTATACTCTTTTTCAAGGTTTCCAGAGGAATGATGTGCAAATGTAAAATCCATTGTAATGTAGGATCACATTTTTCTGTCTGTGTAGTTCTCGAGTTAGGCTTTGTAGTAGGTATGGTGTGCAATTATAAATATTAATAGTTTGTATTTGAAAAGTAAATTGAACTTAAAATAAAACAAATGTAATGCATTTATTTATTGGTCATACGCGTCTGTTCTCCATGTCAGGGGCGGCGTGCGGAGTGCAACAACGTCCTGGTGATGTTCGGGACCCAAAACAGCAACATCACGACGGTTCTCCTGCGAGAAAGTGGGGTTAGCTGCGGGCCTTGCGAGCCCGTGACTACATAAAAACATAAGCAACGAACAACAAATTTCGGATGGAAATCGGCAAACACCCACGCGACGAAAAGGGACTAGCGATTGGAAACATCGACATCGTAGCGCTGCAGGAGGTAGGGGAAAAGTTCATATAACGCCCCATGTGGCTAATACGCGCCACTCTTGTTCTGAAGAATCTGAAACATTTTAAGCCTGCAAAATATTACCAATTTGTTTTAAATGCTGTGATTGGTCATGGCAAGTATGAATTTTTCCTTAAAATGCCCCTGTGTCGTGATAATTTCACAATTTAGGTTTTTCTTCATTTCGATCTAAATTTTAAAACACTTTTAATAAGGTGTCACCAAGCAGAGAAAAACGAATAAGACAATATTTTCTGACACATTGATAGAGGAGAATCTAAATTATGATTTTATGCTAAAAAATCTTACTGAACTCGCTAAGGTATGCTTTTCATGGGTATGTTCTATCACGGCCCATGCGCTCTTTATAACGCGCCAATCGTAGTAGGCTGAAAATAGCATTGATTTTTCAAAAAGGCCAATTTTCATTGAAAATGAACAAAAAGTCTAAAATCATATTTTGAGCGTTAATTAAGCCAAAAAAATCTATTTTTCATTTTTTGTTAAATTTCTATTAGTCCATTTTGATTTTCTTTTCAGTCAAAGTGTCTGTAAGTATTGGTGTGTTTTCGGTCTTCGGCTGCTCTCGGGTGTGTTCGGTTGCTAGGCGCGTATTGAATACACAGCGGCGCGTATTCGCAAAACAGTTTTGTTCTGTGGCTTTGAACATGGTTTTTAAAAATCATGTTTTTGAAGAAACTATAGCAATTTGAGTAAAGAAAAATCATAGGAATTTGTAGAAAACACTTTTCTTCAACGATTACACCCATTTTTAACACAATTTGTACGTGGAATACATAGAAAATCAGCGATTCGCTTAGGTGGCGCATAATAGGGCATGTTCCCCTATGCTAGAAGGGCTCCACGGTACGAACGTACAAAGATGGTCGTGCCATCTACCAGAGCTGCGGCAACACACACGAGCTTGGAACAGCTTTTATAGTGATGAGAAAGATGCAAAAGCGCGTGATCGGGTGGTGGCCGATCAACTCACGAATGTGCCGGTTGAGAATCAAGGGCCGGTTCTTCAACATCAGCATCATCAACGTGCACAGCCCTCACCTCGGAAGTACCGGTGACGACAAAGACGAATTTTACGTGAATACGACCGTTGCCCGAAACATGATATCAAGATCGTCATCGGGGATTTCAACGCTCAGGTCGGCCAGGAGGAGGAATTTAAACCGACAATAGGAAGGTTCAGTGCACACCAGCTGACCAACGAAAACGGCCTCAGACTGATAGATTTCGCCGCCTCCAAACGAATGGCCGTACGTAGTACCTTTTTCCAGCACCGCCTCCCACACAAATACACCTGGAGATCACCGTACCAAACGCAATCACAGATCGACCACGTTTTGATTGACAGCCGGCACTTCTCGGACATCATCGACGTCAGATCCTGTCGAGGCGCCAACATCGAGTCAGACCACAATCTGGTGATGGTGAAGATGCGCCCAAAACTCTCCGTAGTGAACAACACACGCAACCGGCGCCCGCCTCGGTTAAATATCACGCGACTGAAGCAACCTGAGGTCGCGGCAGACTACGCGCAATCGGTCGAAGCAGCGCTGTTGGCAGAGGGCGAGCTTGATGAAGCCCCTCTCGAGGACTGTTGGGATACCATCAAGACAGCCATCAACAGTGCTGCGGAAAACGTCATCGGTTATGTGGAGCGAACTCGGCGGAACGACTGGTTCGACGAGGAGTGTAGGAGGGTGATGGACGAAGAGAATGCCGCGCGGGCGGCAGTAGTGCAAAGAGGCACCCGTCGAAATGTGGAAAATCACCGACAGCGGAAGAGGCAGCGAGTCCGAATTTTCCGGGACTTGGTGTTCCCCCCACCAAGTCTATTTATCGACTTCAAAGCCGCATACGACACGATCGACCGTAACGAGCTATGGAAAATCATGGACGAGAACGGCTTTTCCGGGAAGCTGATCAGACTGATCAAGGCGACGATGGATGGAACGCAGTGCTGTGTGCGGATCTCGGGTGAATTGTCGAGTTCATTCGAATCACGCAGGGGGCTTCGACAAGGTGGATGGTCTATCCTGCATGATGTTCAACGTGGCGCTAGAAGATGTTATTCGACGTGCGGTGGGCGAAATGCGGGGCACGATTTTCAACAGATCCAGTCAACTTATCTGCTTTGCCGATGACATTGATATAGTCGGCAGATCATCTGCGGCGGTGGAAGAGATCTACCGCAAACTGAAACGCGAAGCAGGAAGGATTGGGTTGATGATTAATACTTCCAAGACGAAGTACATGCTGGCCTGCGGATCCGAGACCGACCGAACCCGCTTGTCCAGTAGTAACAAGGTCACGATCGACGGCGACGAGCTGGAGATAGTCGAAGACTTTGTCTATCTCGGCTCACTGGTGACCGCAGACAATGACACTAGCCGTGAGATCCGGAGGCGAATTATCAGCGGAAGTCGTGCCTACTATGGACTCCACAAGCAACTGCGGTCGAGAAGACTTAGCCCTCGCACGAAGTGTAACCTGTATATGACGCTCATTAGACCGGTTGTTCTCTACGGGCACGAGACATGGATATTGCTCGAGGAGGACCTGCGTACACTCGGAGTATTCGAGCCACGAGTGTTAAGAACCATCTTAGGCGGCGTACAGGAGAACGGAGTGTAGAGGCGAAGGATGAACCACGAGCTCGCGCGACTCTACGGTGAACCCAGTATCCAGAAGGTGGTGAAAGCTGGCCGGATACGCTGGGCAGGACATGTTGCGAGAATGCCGGATGACTGTCCCGCAAAACAGGTGTTCGCTACGAATCCGGTAGGAACAAGACGAGCGGGGGCGCAACGAGCGAGGTGGTTAGACCAAGTGGAGCGTTATCTGGCGAACGTGGGGTGCTCGAGAAATTTGAGAACGGTTGCTATGAACCGAGTGAATTTTAGGAATTATGTTCGTCAAGTTATGTCGTTCACCATGACAATATGAACGCTAATCACCAAAGCTAAAGAAAACAGAATGAATATCATTCTTTAACTTTTTTTCAAGCAGTTTCCGAAACTGCTGTAGATATCAAAAGCTGAACCTACTGAAAGAACTTCACAGTTTCATCTAGAGAATGAAATCTAGTTTCATGACAGGCAACATGTCACTTTTTATATCTTTCAGTGACAAAAAAAAAATCAATAAATCTACAAACTTCACTGGGTGTATAGTAGACATACACGGGTTTACTAATTGAAAGAACAAGGACAGAAAACATGCAATGAGGGCATCAACGGACTATTGTTATCTTTCTCATAAATACAGCATTTAGCTACGGTATGAAATAAAACACACAATTTTCTACAATTAAAATATATTTTTACATTATTTCAATTTTTGGAGAATTTAAAAGGCTCATATCACTTAAGAGGTACAAAAAAAAATGGAGTACGCATCGTTAAAGATACAATAATCTCAATTCAATGTAAGAATTTAAAAGTCATAAATTCTGTCAAATTAAAACTAACATCAAAATCAGATAAATTTCAAAGCATTAACGAAAGTTAAACAAAAATGTCATTCTTTTTTTTCTAGTAGGCTAACAAGAACAGCTAAGAAGATCTGAGTGCATGTGGATTGCTTATTGCTATCTCAGGAATACAGCTTCAGTACGAAAAAAAAACACAATCATTCATGAGCTTCTGATGCTTTTAATTTTTTGTAAATTTAGAGAGTCACAAAAGAAAATTTCAATTTCTTATCATAATTGATCGAACTCCACAAAAATTCTGTTCACTTTCCATAAATATAATCCAATGTTCTTCTACCTGATAATCAAAGTCTCAAGGGAACGAATGAAAAAATCGAAACAATAATGTTCATGTCAATGGCTTTGACTAATGACTATTGGCCAAATATTATAATTTCGATATTTCCAATACCGGATTCCCAGGGTCCCGTGCGTCCGTAACATGCTTCCAGCAAACACCTTCGATCGTCGCCGATTGAAGCACAAATTCGAATTCGGAATGAGGAAAAAACCGAAACAAAAATCAACAATCCAAACGCGGCAGCACAAATAAATTGACGATCACAGCGCTAACGATCACATTCGTTCCCAAAACAAAAATAAAATCGCGATCTTATCTGACTTCTTCGACGAGATCGACTGGTTCTCTAAATGGGTGTGCTCTCTCCCCTTCTTCAGATGAGATTTTTCAGTATTTTGATTCCAATCGAACTTTAATGGTAAAAGTGCCAGGTCGTTTGGCAGTTCGACAAATATCGAAATAACCCCCCACAACCGATCGATTGGCATTAGTGGGGCTTGAAATTTTGAAAGCAACTTGTGTCAAAGAAATCCGTGAAATATGAAGTTTAAAATATTTTATTAAAATATACATTTGGAGAAAAAAGAAGGAGAATAAACCACATTAAAAATAACATATAAAATAAAAAGCAAGCAATGATTTCCCCATAAAATTTAATAGATCAAAAACAAAGCAAAACAAACTGTAACTTTCCTTATTAAATAAATAAAATTGATTTAATAAAAACAAAAGTGACACAAAATGACAAAAAATTATAGGAAAAGAGTCTAAAAATGATACTATATTTACAAAAATGACAAAAATGACAAAAAATGATAAAAATGACAAAAATAGCAAAAATGAGAGAAATAACAAAAATGACAAAAAAGACAAATATGACAAAAATGACAAAAATGACAAAAATGACAAAAATGACAAAAATGACAAAAATGACAAAAATGACAAAAATGACAAAAATGACAAAAATGACAAAAATGACAAAAATGACAAAAATGACAAAAATGACAAAAATGACAAAAATGACAAAAATGACAAAAATGACAAAAATGACAAAAATGACAAAAATGACAAAAATGACAAAAATGACAAAAATGACAAAAATGACAAAAATGACAAAAATGACAAAAATGACAAAAATGACAAAAATGACAAAAATGACAAAAATGACAAAAATGACAAAAATGACAAAAATGACAAAAATGACAAAAATGACAAAAATGACAAAAATGACAAAAATGACAAAAATGACAAAAATAACAAAAATGACAAAAATGACAAAAATGACAAAAATGACAAAAATGACAAAAATGACAAAAATGACAAAAATGACAAAAATGACAAAAATGACAAAAATGACAAAAATGACAAAAATGACAAAAATGACAAAAATGACAAAAATGACAAAAATGACAAAAATGACAAAAATGACAAAAATGACAAAAATGACAAAAATGACAAAAATGACAAAAATGACAAAAATGACAAAAATTACAAAAATGACAAAAATGACAAAAATGACAAAAATGACAAAAATGACAAAAATGACAAAAATGACAAAAATGACAAAAATGACAAAAATGACAAAAATGACAAAAATGACAAAAATGACAAAAATGACAAAAATGACAAAAATGACAAAAATGACAAAAATGACAAAAATGACAAAAATGACAAAAATGACAAAAATGACAAAAATGACAAAAATGACAAAAATGACAAAAATGACAAAAATGACAAAAATGACAAAAATGACAAAAATGACAAAAATGACAAAAATGACAAAAATGACAAAAATGACAAAAATGACAAAAATGACAAAAATGACAAAAATGACAAAAATGACAAAAATGACAAAAATGACAAAAATGACAAAAATGACAAAAATGACAAAAATGACAAAAATGACAAAAATGACAAAAATGACAAAAATGACAAAAATGACAAAAATGACAAAAATGACAAAAATTACAAAAATTACAAAAATGACAAAAATGACAAAAATGACAAAAATGACAAAAATGACAAAAATGACAAAAATGACAAAAATGACAAAAATGACAAAAATGACAAAAATGACAAAAATGACAAAAATGACAAAAATGACAAAAATGACAAAAATGACAAAAATGACAAAAATGACAAAAATGACAAAAATGACAAAAATGACAAAAATGACAAAAATGACAAAAATGACAAAAATGACAAAAAAGACAAATATGACAAAAATGACAAAAATGACAAAAATAACAAAAATGACAAAAATGACAAAAATGACAAAAATGACAAAAATGACAAAAATGACAAAAATGACAAAAATGACAAAAATGACAAAAATGACAAAAATGACAAAAATGACAAAAATGACAAAAATGACAAAAATGACAAAAATGACAAAAATGACAAAAATGACAAAAATGACAAAAATGACAAAAATGACAAAAATGACAAAAATGACAAAAATGACAAAAATGACAAAAATGACAAAAATGACAAAAATGACAAAAATGACAAAAATGACAAAAATGACAAAAATGACAAAAATGACAAAAATGACAAAAATGACAAAAATGACAAAAATGACAAAAATGACAAAAATGACAAAAATGACAAAAATGACAAAAATGACAAAAATGACAAAAATGACAAAAATGACAAAAATGACAAAAATGACAAAAATGACAAAAATGACAAAAATGACAAAAATGACAAAAATGACAAAAATGACAAAAATGACAAAAATGGCAAAAATGGCAAAAATGACAAAAATGACAAAAATGACAAAAATGACAAAAATGACAAAAATGACAAAAATGACAAAAATGACAAAAATGACAAAAATGACAAAAATGACAAAAATGACAAAAATGACAAAAATGACAAAAATGACAAAAATGACAAAAATGACAAAAATGACAAAAATGACAAAAATGACAAAAATGACAAAAATGACAAAAATGACAAAAATGACAAAAATGACAAAAATGACAAAAATGACAAAAATGACAAAAATGACAAAAATGACAAAAATGACAAAAATGACAAAAATGACAAAAATGACAAAAATAGAGATGTACCGAATAGTGGTATTCGGCGAACGGCCGAATACCGAATATTGACCTTTCCAACTATTCGGCCAAACGAATATTCGGCCAAATATTCGGCCGAATATTCGGTCGAACATTCTAGTGATTTTTAGATGAAAAAATTATAAGCGATTATTTAAATGCATTTTATTTCCTCCATTTTAATGCCTCTCATGTATTCAGTGGATTATTTTCAACCAGATGATATTATCGGATGATGTATAACAAGATATTTTTTAAGTAGAGGTCTTCCTGATTTTTCAAATGTCACCAATAACTGAAAAGACATCAGGTGACTAGTCACTTCTAGGGCGTTTATTACCAAAGAGATTACGTTCCTGTAAAATCTGGGATAAAACATGTCGAAACAAGTGCCAAGCTATTTGAAATTGCTTCTCTGATTTTGAATTAGATGAAGGTCGAATTTGACCAGAATAGTTTTTGAAAAAATAGATGATCTTAAACCTTAAGTATACAATTCTTTCAACCACACGTATCCAAACGGTCAGACATTCAGAAGGATTTTTGAAAAAACAAATTACGAAAGGCTAAAATTTATGTATGTTTTGAAACTCTTGAAAAATCGTTATTGAACTCAGAACCTTTAAAATTTTTCAAAGAAGGATTTGAGTTTTTTATTTGATTAAGCAAATTATCTAAATTAACTAGAGCAAAACGCGGGAAGTTTCAAAAAATGTCTGGAAATCTCGCCTGGATTTGACTTATCTGGATTCTTTACTGGATTTATGGTCTGAATGAATCCAGAAAATTTGGAATAAACTATAATCAAAGTATAAATTGATACCGTTCATTATTCTCCCGTACGGTCTACAGTGAAAGATACGCTAATATACTTAAGATGTTTTGCTGAAACCATAAGTTTTTTTTAGTTGTGTAGCGTTTACAACATTACTTTTGGATATTTTATAAATTATCCAAAATAATTTAAAAAAATTACAAGTCCGTCGTAGATATTCGGCCTATTCGGCCTATTCGGCCGAATACTTAGCCCAACTATTCGGTGAGCCGAATATTCGGCTTAACGGTTTTTTGGCGGTATTCGGCCGACCGAATATTCGGTACATCTCTAGACAAAAATGACAAAAATGACAAAAATGACAAAAATGACAAAAATGACAAAAATGACAAAAATGACAAAAATGACAAAAATGACAAAAATGACAAAAATGACAAAAATGACAAAAATGACAAAAATGACAAAAATGACAAAAATGACAAAAATGACAAAAATGACAAAAATGACAAAAATGACAAAAATGACAAAAATGACAAAAATGACAAAAATGACAAAAATGACAAAAATGACAAAAATAACAAAAATGGCAGAAATGACAAAAATGACAAAAATGACAAAAATAACAAAAATGACAAAAATGAAAAAAATGACAAAAATTACAAAAATGACAAAAATGACAAAAATGACAAAAATGACAAAAATGACAAAAATGACAAAAATGACAAAAATGACAAAAATGACAAAAATGACAAAAATGACAAAAATGACAAAAATGACAAAAATGACAAAAATGACAAAAATGACAAAAATGACAAAAATAACAAAAATTGCAAAAATGACAAAAATGACAAAAATGACAAAAATGACAAAAATGACAAAAATGACAAAAATGACAAAAATGACAAAAATGACAAAAATGACAAAAATGACAAAAATGACAAAAATGACAAAAATGACAAAAATGACAAAAATGACAAAAATGACAAAAATGACAAAAATGACAAAAATGACAAAAATGACAAAAATGACAAAAATGACAAAAATGACAAAAATGACAAAAATGACAAAAATGACAAAAATGACAAAAATGACAAAAATGACAAAAATGACAAAAATGACAAAAATGACAAAAATGACAAAAATGACAAAAATGACATAAATGACAAAAATGACAAAAATGACAAAAATGACAAAAATGACAAAAATGACAAAAATGACAAAAATGACAAAAATGACAAAAATGACAAAAATGACAAAAATGACAAAAATGACAAAAATGACAAAAATGACAAAAATGACAAAAATGACAAAAATGACAAAAATGACAAAAATGACAAAAATGACAAAAATGACAAAAATGACAAAAATGACAAAAATGACAAAAATGACAAAAATGACAAAAATGACAAAAATGACAAAAATGACAAAAATGACAAAAATGACAAAAATGACAAAAATGACAAAAATGACAAAAATGACAAAAATGACAAAAATGACAAAAATGACAAAAATGACAAAAATGACAAAAATGACAAAAATGACAAAAATGACAAAAATGACAAAAATGACAAAAATGACAAAAATGACAAAAATGACAAAAATACAAAAATGACGAAAATTACAATAAACAGAATGATAACAAAAAACACGAAAATCATAAAAATTTGAAAAATTACATAAATCAAAAAAAAAAATCACAAAAATTACAAAATCACAAAGAAGACAAAAATGACTGGATTTCAAAAGTTTGAGTTGAAAAATTTAAAAATAAAAAGAAAAATCATACGGTTGTTGATTTTTGAGCCCAATCATCCTATTTTTGTAGTTTTACTACTTTCGCTATTATTATCATCTTAGTACTTTAGAGCAAATTTTTAATTTTTTTAGAAATAAAGTCAAACGTTCAGTTGTGTTTTTTGTTTTTTTTTTATCTAACTGATTTTAAAATATTGTGGTGTGTTTAAGATATTTCGAACAAAAAGTTGACAGTTTGAGTTGAGTTTGAGAAATTGCTTAAAACAAGGAACCAATCTCACAATTCATATTAAGTTTTATGATTGAAAAGAAACTTTTGAATTTTTTATCTTATTCAATCTCCGTTTAAGAGCTGTTTTTCTATAACCCATATATCAAATCAACATTTTATTGAATTATTTAAAAAAAACTAACTGACAGTCAAACCACAAAATAAAAGCCACTCTTTGGAAGTATCGATTCGAATGCCCGCAAATTGTTTCGATTGTGTGACCAAACCGTTTTATGGTCCAAGATGTTATTAATGATCTTGTCCATCTGGATTGCGATGGATCGATTCCGTTAAATTGCCACATCTCCTTCTTATTCCCAAACTTCAACCACTCAAGTAGGAAGGTGTGATCACCAACCTGATCGATCGATCTTTCACTGATCGCTGATAGGTGACGGCGACCTGACTGCCGATTTCAAATTAACCTTCCGAGGCTCGTTTAATGAAATCAAATCAATCATTGAGTGATTGATTAATCGATTTCAGCTACCGTTGTGTGTTGTCTTAAAGATCGATTCGTAGAAAGCTCATAAAGTAATTTTTTATGTATTGGTTTCAAATTTATTCTACTTGTAACAAAAATTCTACAACATTGAAAAAAAATTTTCAGAAACATCAAAATTTTATGACTACACCGTGGTAGATGTGTTCAAGGAATAATCTTATCCTTAACAAACCTTTCTAGTAAAAGAAAATTAATTCTCATCCTATAGATCTTCTGTGCGTGTTAATTAAATAAGCGATAAAGAAAAGTTTTTTATTTCGACCTCCGATTGGTGAAAGATGCTTTTAACGATCGTTTCATCACATAAATATTGTTTTTTCCAAGAAACTACACGTGGACAATTTTATGACCTTCCGACCACCAATGAAATGAACTGAACAGTAGCAATGGAACTTTTTTTAACGACCATCATCGCTTGGGGATCTACTGAACATCCGCTTTGAAGGATAGGAAAGTTACGACTGTTGATGCTGTTCAGGTGCGATAAGAAACATCTCTAGAAGATCACCCAGAAGCCAAAGGTAGCGATCGCCATTAAAAGTAGACCACCATCGGATAGCCGTAACCAATTGGCGGTGTTTCTCCTTTTTTGGGAAATATCTCCTGGAATCTCCGTGGTGGTTACATTTTCGATAACATTCGTCTTTTTCTTGGGAAAAATGTCTATTTTCTCCCCATCAAACATTTGCGACAAGCTTTCGTTAATACCTGGAATTCTAAAAATTTCGTCAATAGCTTACGGAACACTTATTTAAGAGTTGGAATATTGTTTATCGCCGCGCTTTAATGTAATTTGAATCATCGACGTTTTTCGGCGGATTTTAGAATCAAAAACGTTATTACCAGTTGTCCAGACGTTTCGAGCTACTATGGCTTTCGCTCCTCTTCAGTGGACACTAAAATTATATTTTAAACAATGAATTTTTATCTTAATTTACAATATTTAAAATCTTACAAACTACTGGCGTTCGTCTTCCCGAATCAAACTAGTATAGACGAAGGCCAGTAGTTTGTAAGATTTTAAATATTGTAAATTAAGATAAAAATTCATTGTTTAAAATATAATTTTAGTGTCCACTGAAGAGGAGCGAAAGCCATAGTAGCTCGAAACGTCTGGACAACTGGTAATAACGTTTTTGATTCTAAAATCCGCCGAAAAACGTCGATGATTCAAATTATTTAAGAGTTATGTACATACCGATTTATCTGATCCAAGTACTGCCATTCATGTTTGTAGAACGTGATGCCAGTTTTGTTCAACATGGTAACAGCCACTTCATCCATGATCGAGGCGTTAACCTTTGCATATCTGAGAGCTAGCACCAATGCATAATTGACATCTCGTAGCAGTAACGCGAAACTAGGTGTCTCGAAGATCAAATGAAGTTCGGTCCTTTCGAACTCGGACGGTATCAAACACATCCCAATTTCACTCCTAAACGGTTCAAAGTATTCACACAACAAGTAGATATCGAACTTGCCATCCGCCGTTATCCTAGAAAACTTGAAAAAACTATCCTGCTCCTTTCGGGACATCAATAAGTCCCTCGAGCTACCAAACAGCCTTCGAACTGCTGCCAATTGGTAAGTTTCTCCAAATGGAATCGGTTCGACTGGAACGATTGAGGAAAAATTTCCCAATTCACAGCTAATCGATAGCACCACCGTTGGAAGGAGAAAGCCCACAATCGGCAGCTCTCTAGTTAGAACGCTCATCGTGAAAGGTTCGTTACTGAATGAGTAGTTGTACAGGTTGTAATAGTATCTATAGTAAAAAGTTTTTCCGATACTTCTGCTTAGTGATAAAGTTCGCCGACAGGTTTCCTTGAACTTTGAATTGCATTGGTTGGAAATCAGAAAAGCTGTTCTACAAATTTCTTTTACAATCTTTTCAGCTGAAATTGGAAAAGAGGCAGATTCTCGCAAAATATGGCGCTATGATTTCGCGGAAATCCATGTTACATCATTCGTGGTCCTTTGTAGGATACCCCACCACCTCCCCCTCCCGAGCGGCAAAAGACTGTTACAAAATATGCAAATGCTCGAATTTTTATAATAACTTAGAAGTTTTTAGATAAATTAGACTTGATTGCCTCGACATCGAATGCTTTTAGTATTTCGATAGAATCTTCGTTTTTCTCGTCATCCGAACTGAACCCGCAAGCGTTTCCAAGGGTTTCTTCTCCGGGCCGCAACAAAGCCAGCACTAAGGAGATCTCCGAGCCCATCGACTCAGTCGCGCTGCTTCCCGCCCTCATCTTTAATCAGGTTCTCCAGTCTGATCTTATTGGCAAGTATCCTTTGATATCGAGAACATTCCCTTTGCGTTACAAGGCCTCACCTTCCAACAGTTTCGGTGCTGTCGATCAACCCGTCTTTTGTAAATCAGCTGCCGCATTACGGGTTCCAGGACTGGGACGCAACAAATCTGGCCTTTTGAGGAACTCGGAGCCCTCCGTCTCAGTCGTGTCGTTTCCAGCCAGCGTCTTCAGTCGTCCCGGCCCTGAGTTCGACTGTGGTGATGAGGCTCTCCAAATAGCCCTTATAGGCAAGTATTCATCGAACTGGAGAACGATTCCTGCGCCTGATGTTTTCCTACCTTTCGACAGATTTATCGATTTTATACCACACCTGGGAGGTTCTGTCATATCGGCAATGGCTTCGACCCCGGGACGCAACAAAGTAGACACCACGGAGATCTCAGAGCCCCTTGACTCAGTCGCGCAGTCTCCTGCCTGCTGATCATTATTTTTGTGTCATAAATTTCCGCCCAACAGTACTTCATTCGTTGGTTATCACCAAACTGCACTTGCTAGTACTCCAACATGTTCTTCATTGCACCTCAAGATCATCAAGACTGATACTGAGTTCTCATCACCAGGACGCAACGTATCGGGCCTTACGGAGACCCCTGCGCCCTTCGACTCAGTCGAGCTGATTGGCGGTGTTTCTCCTTTTTTGGGAAATATCTCCTGGAATCTCCGTGGTGGTTACATTTTCGATAACATTCGCCTTTTTCTTGGGAAAAATGTCTATTTTCTCCCCATCAAACATTTGCGACAAGCTTTCGTTAATACCTGGAATTCTAAAAATTTCGTCAATTTTAAGAAACAGGAATCTTTTCTACATAAATAAACAAAGAACAAACTATGCCCAAAATGGACCTATAAATAAGATCATGATCTGCTATAACAAATACTGCACCATAATTGATATAACAATGAACAAAAATGAACTGAAGAGAGTGCTTCTATCATAACATTATACTTATATAGATTTAAGGCAAACATGTAAAACGGTCTACGCAAATGATTGACGTCAAATAAATAAATAAATAGATTCCTGCCAGCGTCATCAGTCGTCCCGGACCTGAGTTCGTCTGTGGCGTAGGGGTTCTCCAGCCTGTTTTACCAGGCAAGTACACTGCTCCTGATTGCCTTCTCCCGCGTGATAGTATTCTCTTTTCAAGTGACAATGGCTCCAGAACGGCTTGAAAATCTACTATCAGAATGTCGATGGTATCGATTCCTGCGTGACTGATTATCTGCTCGCTACTTCGTGTTCCTACTAAGTATGATATTATCACCTTCACCGAAACATGGTCGAACGATCGCACTCCCTCCAACCAGATCCTTGGACCCGATAATTCAGTGCTTCGTTGCGATCGAAGCAAAAAAACCACAGGTGATGGGGTGTTACTCGCCGTAAGGTCCAATTTCAGAGTTTTGCTAATCGATGAAGAATATTGGCATAATCTTGAGCTGATGTGGTCCCTTATCGAACTCGGCAGCCGGAAGCTTTGCATTGGCGTACCATATTTGCCTCCTGATCGTTCGAGAGAAGTTATCCTAGCTGAATCATTCTCACGCTGCATCTCCAAAATAAGCTCTTTCTGCACTCCACAAGATGGCATAATAGTCTTAGGCGATTTTAACATGCCGAGTTTAAAGTGGTGCTCAGGCTATAACCAGATCCAGAATGCTCTACTTTTTCGGCTCTTCGAACATTATTCTAGACTCTTTGAGTACAGCAACTTTACGTCAGATCAACAGTGTTGTAAACGAGAACGACTGGATGCTTGATCTTTGCTTTGCCAATGACGGGTACCGTTTTCCAACTATTGAATCTGCACCGCTAGTTAAAGTAGTCCCTCATCACCCGGCTTTACTTGTTGTGGCATCCTAAAATATGCCTCTGCTCTCACGCTAAAATAGAGTATCTGAGAGCCAAGAAGTATGTAAGCAGTGGAGAGCAATCGCTAGCACAACTGACCTCTATTGTATCTAGGTAGTCATCAGGTCAGTTGTGCGGCAGTCTGGATTTGGACCTCAATAGGAACCAGAACCAGGCCTTACGCTCAACCCCTGCCATCAGATTTTGTACAGCCACCTTGTCCACCTTCTTCGCCGCAGAAAGCCAGTTTGCCTTGAACTGCTGCTCGTCCTTAGCAGTTTTTTTGGTCTTCTTTAGGTTCCGCTTGAGTATTTCTCACTTGGGCGGAGCTCTGGCGTGTTGAGAGGGTTATTGTCCTTGGGAACCACATGCACGTTGTTGGCGGCGTACCACTCCATGGCCTTTCTACCGTAATGGCAAGATACCAAATCCGGCCAAAACAGTACGGAACAACCGTGTTTCTTCAGAAAAGGCAGCAAACTTTTATTCAAACACTTTTTCACGTAAATTTCTTGGTTGACAGTCCCGGAAGCTATGAGAATGCTCCTTTTCAATCCACAGGTATAGATGGCTTGCCAAACCAGATATTTCTTCGCGAACTTTGACAGTTCCATGTGCTTGAAAATATCTGCTACCTTTCCCCTTCCTTTTGCCGTATAAAACTCCTGTCCCGGAAGCTGCTTGTAGTCGGCTTTGACGTAGGTTTCGTCGTCCATTACCACGCAGTCAAACTTCGTCAGCATCGTTGTGTACAGGCTCCGGGATCGCGCTTTGGCCGTCGTATTTTGTTTATCATCGCAATTTGGAGTCAATAACTTCTTGTAAGTCGATAGTCAGGCTCGTATTTTGGCTCGATGCACGGTTGTAGACGATACACCCATCTTATTTGCGGCATCTCGGAGAGAGGTTAGGGTTTCGCTTGAAACTACCGGAAACTTTCTTCGTCGTCTCAGCGGCTTCCGGTTTTCGATTTCCACCCGATTCAGACTTCCTGGCTGTCGACAAACGTTCCTCAAACACTTTAATTATATTTGTATCTGTTGATTTGGCAACTTTGAGCGCTTTTGCCAGCTTTGCGTGCGAGTAGCTCGGATTTTGACGATGCGCGAGCAAAATTTTGATACGCTGCTCTTCTTCCTTGGACGGCATTTTGACATCTTAAGAGTGAATTCCCAAATCAAAATAGGAGCAACATTCTACACTTACACCTTCAAAATGAGGGGTGTTCAGGTTTTTTAAATGCAAAATTGAAAGAAATACGTCAAGTGGGTATTGACCAAATTTTGACCGTATCACCCTTTAGAAGAGAGTATCTAAGAGCGAAGGAGTATGTAAGCGATGGTGAGCAATCGCTAGCACAACTGACCTCTATTGTATCTATGTAGTCATCAGGTCAGTTGTGCGGCAGTCAGGATTTGGACCTCAATGGGACTCCACACTTGTTACATTCGATATCTCTAGATTGTATACCCCCGCTGACAAACTCACACCCTTCTACTTGGACTACAAGAACGCCGATTTCGATATCATTTCTCGCGTACTGGCCACCATAGACTGGGAATCCGAGTTCGAGCTAGCAAACCCTAATGCTGCAGCTGAAACTTTCTCGCACATCCTCAGCAACGTAGTCGACCGTCATGTGCTGAAACGCACCGTCAATGCTAATCCTCGGACTCCATGGGCTACAGCAGCTTTAGGACAACTGAAAGCGACAGAAAGGCGTACCCTTCGAAATTACAACAAGCACCAATCTCCGCATAGCAAGTAAGAATATCGCAAACTCAATTCCCCTTTAAAAAAAAACCATCTTAGCCGGATACAGCGAAACCTAAAGACTATCCCAAAATCCTTCTAGAATGACGTGAAGAATCAGTCCTAGGTGAACTCTGACTCCGGAATCTGCGATCTCTTTGCCAATCAATTCTCGAGCATCTTCGATACATCTTCAATAACCGACGATCAACTGGATTGTGCTATCAGGAGTGTTTTACCTGGCTTTTCTTTAAAACGGTATTACAGTCGAAGATACAACCATCTCTAAAGCAGCCACTAAGCTAAAAAACTCCTTCTCTACGGGCCCGGATGGGATACCAGCTACCTTCCTGAAGCGTTTTATGCCTTTTTTGCTGACTCCTGTCAGGCTTATCTTCCAAGCTTCGCTTAAACAGGTCCCCTCACACTGTGAAAAGAGGCTAACATGTTTCCGGTTCATGGAAAGGCAGATAGGAAAGCTTAGCTTAGCTTAGTTGACTACTCATATCCACCTTAAATCATTGAACTTGAAGTGCTTAGATATGACCATTCATTTAAAGCTTCAGATAACATATTTGATTAGACTTTGTTCAACTTACGCACTTCAAATTCCATGACCGCTGGCGTGGCTAAGCAGAACAAGTTCTACCTCGCCAATGGTTGCTACTCCGTGATTGATCGAGGCCATCAGCTTTGTGCAAGGGCCAAAAGAATGGTGCTTGGGACTAGCAGTTCATTCACAATGCACAAAACTCATGCTCTCCCTTTGCAAATGATCAATAACGGCGCCGGCCACGTCCTAGTAGTCAATGAGGAATGAAGGAAGGATTGTTAGTAGGATACTTCAAAGGATCTATTAACAACCTTTTGTCCCATTATATTACAAAGATTAGTTTTGAAAAATTTAGAAACAAAGGTTCGTCAATATCTCCAGCTATAGAAACCGTCTATACGTCTGCGAATCTATATTTAAATATCCAAGGAAAATGTTGTGTTAGTAGGGGAAAGGTTATAGATCAGGATCCATTTTGGTGAATGGTGCGATCGAGTTTTCCTACACCTCCTATGCTCCTAGATTTTTCTTAAGTAAACTCCTATTTCCTATCTTAGAGGCAGTGAAAAAATATCAGAAGTAAAAAATGTGTTTAAATTTTCTATTAGCTAACCATTTTTCCTAATTCTTTTTCCTGATACACTAATGTGTTTTCAAAAACGATCCTATAGATTGAAGATCTTCTATCAAACTTCGAAGAATATTAATAAGAAAATGTTTAGATTATAAAAGTTTTGCTAATGAATGAAGTTATTCTCTTTTTTGTTCCTTTTAATATTTTAATTTGTTATGTAGGTTGTGATAACAGAATAAGATCGTTTTTGGAAACTCATCAATGAAATTCAACTCTTTGCCTCAGTTTGAAGTAAAAATAGAATCACAAAATTGACCAAAATATTTAAAAAATGTTGAAAACTACAAAAATGACAAACAGTGCAAAAAAATGCAGAAATGGACAAAACAAAATTTTGTCAAGTAGGTTTAAAAATGACTAAAAAGTAAAAAAAAATAAGAAGACTTGAATCACAAGATAAATATAAGCTAAGCTGTTATATCAGGTAATTTTATATTTGTCACTGAAGTTCCCAACGAAGTCATTTCAGTCCTTTAATAGTCCACAACTCAAATGGTGTTCTTTTTTCTGTTAATTTTTTCCAATGCTCTCATTCAAACCGATAGTAGGCAACTATGTTTGAACGGAAGAAAACATTTCGAAGTCACCAATTGAACCGCAGTAACAGTGTTATATTTTCAAATAATTTTATATTTTGTCACGCTTTTCAAATTATTAAGCCTCCAGAACTCTTTGCCCAAGTATTACTAAATGGAGATATGTACCTGCTAAACAGTTTAAAGCAGTCAAATGAAAGAAAAAATAAGAACATTAACCTATAAGTATGTCTTATCATAATCAAGGATTAATATTTGAAACCATTAAAGATAAAACACTTGATACACGTAATAATATATTGGTATATAATGTTTTTTGTTCTGTTAAAATTTGCATAACATACAGCTTTCTGCAGTATATTGATTAACCTTGTACTGATTCTTGTCTTCTTATTATTTTAATTCTCTATGATAACAGTATTGTTTTGTCACAAAAAGAAATATCAAATAATAAATCAATACACTGATTTGGTAAGAGCTACATCACTTATAAATAAATTTTAAGATGGAAAAATATCAAAAGGCTATCATTTAGTAATGACTCATATGGTTATCAAAGCAATTTTGACAATATAAGCAACCACACACTAAAACTGCAATTATTCCGCTCAGGATTATGGTTTAACGAATCACAGGGAAATTGCTTAGACATCACGAAACTCGAATTGAAATCCATTCGAATCTCGTGACACTTCATTACTCCTGAAATATGAGACGAAATTCCTACGAGTGCACAGGAACTCGAAGGAATCTCCTGAAAAACAGACAATGTGCTCCTGTAGCACGTTAGATACATTTGTTTTCCTTTTCTCTGTCGCTGTCAAACATTCTTTCTTTTTCCGTTCAAATCGCGACAATTAAACGCTAAGTCCGTTGTGAATTTTTGTCTATCCCGGGCTTTTCAGGTTGCTGCGCGAAATTTTGTTCGAAAAGTTTTACCTTTGAAAAGTGTAAAAAGAACAAGTGGAAACGCACATCGTAGCTTGTACATCACCTCACTATCGAAACCGACCGACATTGCTGATTCCAGGGAAGCTGAAGATGGCTGCCAGCAAGTCAAGAAATCCGGCTCCCTCATCAATTATCAACACCAACCAACAGCCGCTCCTCAGGGGTAGGTCATCCAACAAGGGTCCCAAGCGCGACAGCGAAAGTCGTCTACTGGTAGTTCCGGAATACCAGCCAAATGCTTCGCCCACCAAAATTTCGTGTAAGTGGTTTCAATTTATTCATTTTTTTTAACAAACGTTTGACATTCCCGCCGCGGGGGCAGTAGCGTCTAAGTAATTTTAATGTGAAAAATAAAATATTAATAAATTGGTTTATAAAATGAAAAACATGTCTTTATTTTAATTGAAAAACATTACAAGTTTCCGAAAAGCAAGGGTAAGAGGGGTAAAAATTTCAAAATTTCATAACATCTCGGAAAGAACCCGCCACCTGCTCACAGGAGCAATTCAAAATTCCCTGCAAATTACAGGAAAACACCGTTTCGTACCTACAGGTGCATTTGACAGTTGTTTTCCTGTAGTGATTTTCTGTCCTGAAATCGTCCTGTAATTTCAGCTGTTGAAAATACAGGACGAAATCCTCCCGACCACAGGAGAAAAGATTGGGTGTGCAGGCAAGGATTTATTTCCGCTACCAACATGAATACAGTAGTTGCTCGCTCACTACTTGACCAAAAGGTGGGTCCGATCTACGAAAACGTCTAGTTATCAAACGGTAATAAAAAAAAAACACCATTCTGTCCAGATAATTAAACTTAGATCATCTAACTTCAACGAAGATAATACTAAATATAAGGAAAGAAAACCAAATGTATAAGACGTAAGTGAACCATCAATTAACCCTTTAATGCATAGTGTTGTTTTAAAACAACACTAATAAAAACTCAAATATCTCTGAAAATATTGAAAATTTTCATATCATTTATTCTTAAAACTTATTTCTGAGATTAAAACACGCTTAGCTGAGGTACTGGCAGCACTTATTTGTTGTTTACAACAGAGAAATTTCACTTCAAGTGCCGAAAAATTGAGCTCCGTAGTAAACATTTTTTTCCCGCTCGTAAAGTGCAACGTATTCGTTCAATTCACCAGGTAAGAATTGCAAAAAATATATTAAATAGTTTGTTTTAATATCAAAAACGTGTTTTGGTAGATGATTTGAACGAAAAACTCCATATGTCGATTTTATAAGCAGAAATCATGATGTTGTTTTAAAACAACATTATGCATTCCATTGAGATTCATTGACAAATGTCTAAAACGTGTCATATATGCTTTTCTTGTTCTCTATTTAAAGGATGCGTGATACAGAACTGCAGAAATATTTAGAGAACTTATCAGATTCGGAAGATGGATTCGATGATTCGGACTCTGATCCAGACTATGAGCAACTTCAGGCATGTCACGACGCAAATCATTGTTCTACGGATGATGATACTGAAGAGGACGAGATAGACATACAAGTCATCGATGGACACAAGACATCAGGTAGCTCTAAGTCAAGTCGGAAGAAACCTTTGGATGTAGAGTAGCTCAAAAAAAATCTTCTGCTCAACCAAAGTGATCTAAAATTTGCCCCTCAAGGTAATATTCCCGTTGAATTATTGGGATGTAAAGCCCCCTACGAGTTTTTTTCCTATTTTTTTGGACCCGAAATTAAACAAAAAATTGTTGATGAAAGCAATTTGTATGCCATGCAAAAGAATATTGCCAACACATTTTCTATGCACACATCTGATTTAGATAAATTTGTTGGTATTCTCGTTTATAGTTCAGTCATGAATTGCTCAAATGTACGTTCTTATTGGAATGCGTCTTTTGGATATGAACCAATAAGGTCAGCCATGTGTTTGAATGATTTTGAACGCATTCGATCAAATCTCCATTTTACGAATAATGATGAAATTTTACCTAAAAATCATCCACAATTCGATCGACTAGCCAAAGTTCGACCATTGATTCACCATTTTAACGAACGTTTCGGTCATTTACCTTTCGAGCAGAAGCTTTCAGTAGATGAGCAAATGTGCGCCACGAAAATGAGCTCATATATGAAGCAATATTTACCAAATAAACCCCACAAATGGGGGTTCAAATTATTCGTTCTTTGTGGAATGGATGGATTCGCCCACAAATTCGAAATTTTTACTGGATCTGGGTCAAAATCGTCGCCCTCTTTAGAACCAAATTTGGGTGAAGCTGGAAACGTAGTAGTGCGATTGTGTCGGAATGTTCAAAGAGATATGAACCATATAATGTATTTCGATAACTACTACACGTCTATCCCACTGATATCATACCTTGCGAAAGAAGGTATTTATTCATTAGGTACAGTGCGCACTAATCGTTTACGAAATTGTCAGCTTATGGATAAGAAAAAATTGATGAAAAAGGAGATTCCTAGAGGATATTTCGAAGAAAGAACGTGTAACATTGATGGAATCGATATCAGTGTTGTTGGATGGAAGGACAACAAACCGGTCACTTTGCTGTCTTCTAACGTTGGAGCAGAGCCAGTTGGTACTATAAGCCGATTTGATAAGAAACAGCATATTCGAGTTTCCATTCCTTGTCCTAAAGCAGTTCAGGAGTACAATGCGCACATGGGCGGTGTAGACCTACTCGACAGTTTGATTGGCAGATACAAAATTTCATCTAAGAGTCGCAAATGGACCACTCGACTTTTTTATCATTTTTTGGATATGGCAATCATCAATTCTTGGCTGGTCTACAAGAAAGTTATTCGTCGTGATCCGAAAAATACCAAAATACTGATGCTACGGGAATTCAGGTTTGAGTTGGCAGAAGTTTTGTGTAAGATCGGTGAAAACTCTCCAAAAAAAGGACGCCCACGGAAGGATCAACCTCTCAAACGAGTACGTCGTGATCCATTCCAATCTGGTCCACCTCAAAACGTAAAATTTGATCAAACTTCTCATTGGGCAATTTGGAAAAACAAGCAAGCAAGATGCAAATATGCCGATTGCAAAGGGTTTACAAAACGATTTTGCGAGAAATGCCAAGTATCACTTTGCGACACAACCACCAACAACTATTTTTATCGTTATCATAATCCATAAGACAAGAACCATCAAATAAATGTTCAATTTAATAATAAAAAATAGATTTTTTGAAAGGAACCATCAATCTCCATGGAGTGCACAATGTTGTTTTAAAACAACATACTATAAAGATATAAAAAATATTATCATTTATCATGAAATCGTTTCAAATTATGTTTTTGAATTTAATGAAGACAATTTGATAAGTCAAAAATTTTTTCCCTTCGCGAAAAATAAGTCATGCCTTAAAGGGTTAAAAAAAAAGATATTTAGACAAACGACGACGTTCGATTACATAGTAAATCCACAAAAATTGTTCGACTGAGGAATTTAGCATAGAAACAGAAATCCTATAATGAGGATGAAAATGTACAGCCCAAGAACGATGGCAAAAAACGGATTCGAAAGCCCAATCTAATTCATCAAACACTTCACACATTTCTACCGATTCTACCACAGCGATGCAAACTCCCGCACGAAAATCGTTCGAACCTCTTTAAACTTGAATGTCGATAAGCTAATTCACTTAAAAAAATTAATCAATTCCGGACACTCTTTACTGTATGGTTGAAAGATAAATTCTTAATACTTAGCTCAGTTTCGGATTCCTTAGAAATCTAGTAACAATTTGTTCTTATTCGATCCATCGTTAAATGCCGTGCCGTGAACATACATCTCTTCTCGTTTGTTTTGATCACTTTCGTTCTTCATCGCATTTGACGTTTCGCTCATGCAGGCGTTACGTTTCATTTTTCGAGTATTTCGTAACACCGCGCCGGGGGGTATTAAAAATAATTTATTTTTAATGCTTTTTCGAGCTAACACCGCACAAAAGTCATTCAAAATAGTGAATATGGGAACCCAGTTTTTCGCTCAGCAAGGAACACCGTAAAAGTGAATCAAAGATAATTTTCAGCATGCAACGATTAAACCCAAGGGATTGCAGTGGAGAGAGAATTCTTTGCATTTGGAATGGTAATGATCAAAATTCCACAAAGCTTCACAAATTGCAACAATTTGCCACAATTAGCACATTTTCACTCTCTCTGAGCTCCGTTTCCTCTCATTTTAACTTAAACCTTCTAATTCTCTCTCACAAATTGCCACAAATTACCACAAATTCAATCATTGGCTTCACAATTTGTGTGATCATTGACGATGATTCTCCGTTTATCTCAGTCCCCTGATTAAACCACTTATATTTTCACTAAGCTGAAGTTATGATTAGAACCGATTGCCACAAACACTTGAAAGCACTTCCACTCGTTACAACAACACCATATAACACTTTTTAGAAGCTTCTAACAGGCAAAATTATAAGATTTTCTTAGCACCCGAATTCGAATCGTCACCTTTGCTACCAGCGTTGCCAAATCTCCCCCATGGAAAGGCAGATAGGAAAGATGCCAAAAACTACCGACTGAACCATGATATTGCCATCGAAAAGCTCGAACGTTAAGAATTTTGTGGATCTCTTTTTGGCTGGTTCCGCAGTTACTTAACTTGACGTAATATGACAGTTCGTACGGGTTACTGTTTTCCCAGGCAGTTTTCAGCTTCATCAGGCGTGCCTTAGGGAAGTCATCTAGGGCCCATAGTATTCCTTATCTATTTCAATGCTACGTTCAATACTTTTTCTAATTTCTTAGTTGGTCTGAATTAAGTCAGATTCAATACGGCGTTTTAAAGTTGAAGTGGAAACATTGAAGTCGAAGACAATATAATAACGTAGAAAGCTTATTTTTGCGATACGGAGAGGGTCGTTACTGCCATATCGCGTGCTTCTAGGTTCCAGGGAGAGCAAGTTTCTATTACGTAGGATTCTTTCTGGAGCATAAATATTGCAGCGAGATAGTAGCCAGGAGCAGTCAATTTCATTCCGAAGAATCTTTGCCACAAACAGCGATTGACCGATGGAGCGACGATCCGACAACGCATGAAGTCCAAGCAGAGCAAATGACAATTTAAAAATACTAGATATACATATTACGATGATTTTTTGTATCGACATTTTTTTTTGCAGTGAACATTATAGATTCGCTGGTTGTTTTATAAAAGGATTTTTTTTTAATATCTTTACTATAGAGATTTTCAGCTATCAGCTGGTTCATCTTTTCATATAAAATAATACACAACTTATAGTAGAAGGATATTGAAATGAGTTTATTTAGAAAATTTGTTAATATTTTTCATTATTATTCTCTTATCTCATTTTCAAAATACATACATACTAATGCTTTCAAATATTTTTTCGGACTGTGACCAATTTTTTTTTTTTAAATTCATATATTTATAATTCAGTTAACAGTCTGGACTTATAGCACCAAAATTCAAATCAAAGACTTACCTTTTAATTCTCAGTTTCATTTGGGGAAAAATGATTGTTTTGCATCACGCCTTTGCTAGTTTCAAAGGTGTCAAGTTTAAAATTTTTTTTTATGATTCCAGGTGGTAGAATTTTGTGCAGTATTTTTACTCCTAAATATATGCAGCACCCTTATGCTTTTTCTTTAAAATCATATTTGACAGAAAAAAAAGTAAAATTTAATTCGAACAAAACCAAAACTTTTGATATACAGGCGGTATAATTATCTGAGGATATCAAGTTTTTAGGAGCCATTGAGGTTGATAAGTGTTATATGATGCCCTAGTTTACGGTATTAATATTTTTCTTATTTAAATTATTGTCTGATGTTTATTTTCCTAATAGTGACTTTTCAGCAGCTCAACGCTATATTTTTAGAAAAATTATCGTTTAAAATAATGTTTCGTTGGTTTTTTTTTATTATCGTTGTTCCAAAATTTGGTTAATTTTTTTTTGTTAAATATCTTTTGCGTCTTATTTTAATTTTTTTTAAATATTTTTACACGTTAATGACCGCGAATAAATCGTTGCCAGGAAACATCAAAGTTTTGCATTTTATATCTCAGAATTTACAGGAGCAAATTCAACATTTTTTTTAGTTACCCAAGTTGGGTTAAATACTAGACATCTTTCAATTGTAATTAAAGACAAATGTCTTCAGCTTTCTTCTGTTTTTATTGTTACACATGTGAGGTCATAAAACAAGAAAACAAGGTGCTTCTAAATGACCTACCGGTGGTGGCTTTTGTGTTGAAGTTCAACAGAAGCCTTATCTTTGATGGCCCTGTTAACGCTTTCCAGGAGGTTCCGAAGGACCCGTCCTATCGAAGAAATTACGATGAAAAATATAAATATTTAACGACTTTTCCCTCTGCTTTCTCGAAAAACGTGTGTTTGTGTTAAAAGATTTTTCATCGCTGGACCACCCCAAAATATTCCGAGACCCCTTTCTTCCCACCCTTCACAATTATTATCCAGAATACGACCCAATTATCCTCAGCACCCGAGCTACTGCGGGATTCACTTTTCGGCGGCCGGTTGACGATTTCCTAGGATTTATCCTTTTTCCGCCTAAGTCTGCAAAAGAATGTCTTACGCATTTATTTATGATTATCATGGCCTCTGGTTCAGATCTGGAAAAGAGAAAAAAAAAAAACAAACACAACATCCAACAGAGATGAAGCAATAAAACTATATGATCAGTTTTTCGGCAGCAGCATCTCTCATTATCTGCGCTGAGAAGATGCCAAAAAGCGAGAACTTTCTTTCCTTCCGAAGAGGCAAATGATCCTTGAAAATTTTACGACTTTAGATGAAATTGAAACTATGAAACCAGTAGCCGTCCCGTTCGCCTCGACAATATTTTTATATCTTCATTTATTGACTGAGAGGCTAGTGCCCATCCTTTGAAGGATTTTATGTTTTCTGGGAAAAAAAAGTCAGACTCTTAAGGAGGAACTAAATAAAACACTCATTTTTTTTTAAATTGTAAGGTTTGCACTGCAATTCGCTGTACAATTCCATTTCATTTTCATTGATCTCTGTTGGAAGATTCTTATCCTAGTAAAATTTTTAATTTTTGAATACTTCGAAACGTTAGACATTTTTTATGCCATACTTTGGTGGGTCTGTACGAAAATATGCCAATTTTGTGGATGAATTATTAGAATTTGATGCTTAACAAAAAAATTCTACAATATTCCTATTCATAGCAGGTTCAATTTGGAGGACACTTCCTAGCTCAAATGTTCCTTCAAAAGATTTCCAAAACCGCTCAATTTCCAGGTTAACCACCATCGTTTTGTTTGGTTCGCTAAACGGATTACGTCCCACAAAATCTTGCCCACCCATTCTTGGCCCAAGGAATCCATCATCCGTATATTTTGGAACGCGTCGTGGGGCTCCATTTGAGGCACACGGAAACTATCCCAGTTCCTCTCGCATCCGGTCAGACAGGCATTGTTTGCTCAAACACACTCGCCTAGATTTCATCGTCGTGTGGGAGGGTGGATCTCTAGAATAAAACTTTCCAACCCCAGAAAGCCCCCTCCTCATTTTTTTCCTTCAGTATGTTGCCAAACTGTTTCCGGTAGGCACTTGTCGAATCTTCAAAGAGCGCACTGGATCGTAAAGAATGCGTTAAATGAAATTGTACGTTTTATAAACTTTGGCCGCCATCCACTTTTGGTCGGGTCTTATCCGGAACTTTGGCCCCTTTATTGCGAAGAGGCATCATCGGGCTTGGCCTCGGGACCCAAGTAATCCGGATGGTTATTCGAGCGTGGGTTCATTTAGAGACTCACAGTGTATGGACTCACTTTCGCCGTCTACTCTAACTCTTTCTTCCATGAAAACACCGAATGGGATGAGCCTTGGTTGGATGCTTGGATAATCTCGGTGTTCCTGTTTTCGGTTTTCCATAGGAATGGTGCATTGCATCTGTTGAGCTGAGGAATTTGGCAAACGCAAGGACGAGAACCGGGGGAAGTCAAACAACGGAACAGTCCAAAAGAGGACATCCGGGCTACTTTTGTTGTCGAATTGCGAATCGTTCGGATGATGATGATGCATCCCAGAAAGCAACGCAGCATCCGACACAACTAAACGCAGAGAATGGGCAGAGCACCATCTAGATATTTGCAGAGCCGGTGCGAAAAACTATCGTCTACCCATCACAGCTGCATCAAGAGTAGGGGTCGGATATTCTGGAAAGCGAAGCCTTAAAAATCATCCTCTCTAGTAAGGATTTTCACGGGTCTGAGACAAGCATCAAATACTTATGTGTGTAGATGGGATGCTGCGGGTTGAATTTTCCACAACATTGGCATATTTGCGTACGGCATCCCAAACCAAATTCTGGCAAACAAATCTTTACCCTTTCGAGGTAAGGTACGCACTTTGGAGCCGCGAAAAGTGTTTGTTGGGATGTTTCGAAGTTTTGATGGTAGCATGTCTTTCATTTCTATTTCAAGCAGATATCAACCCTGATTTTGATAAAACCAAATAAGTTTATTTGAGAGATCTTCAACACAAAAATAAACACTACTTCTGTTAAAAATATTAACTAAACTTACACTAAAAAAATATAAATTTAATTTCTGGTCTGTGCTTCTTTTTCATTTATCTTGATCAACAGGTTTTTTTTCCAAATGATCTTTAATGATATCTGTTGAAGTCTTGTATAAAGATCTTATTCCTTAAATCTTGAAAACATTACAACAGACAGTTTTTATTTACGATTTTTTCAATCGACCTATAAAATGCACCACTTATTATAAACACTGTATTCGAAAAAAATGCAACACTTTCATTTGCGAATAACTTTAGAACGGATGGATGAAGATTGATGAAATTTTCAGTTATACTATTTAGAAATACAATGTTGACATGTGCAAAATTTTGTTTTTTAGAATTCTCGTGAGTACGATCTTTCCGTACTTTCTTATAATCTCGTTGATTATGAACATTTTAAACGGATGTTCTGTTCTTGATCAAATGATTTGATGGAGACGATTTTCTATCACCGCTTATTGTTATTATCGATTTTGGTTGATATTTTTCGATGAAAGTTGTCAAATCCAAATAACTTCTTTACGTTTTGGCTTACTATTTGGTTTTGGCCATCTTCAGAAAACTGTATTTCATAAAATTTGAAAAAATACCTTATAATACTAAAAATTAGAATGAAAGTTTTACACAATCATTTGTGGTGAACTTTCAAGTAGTTTTTGAGATACCTTCTAATGAATAAATTCATTGACCAGAATTTTTGGACAGGATCTTGATAAATCTAGGGAAGTCTCATTGAGCAACCCTGAATCAGCTGGAAATCAACTAGGTATGCTAAAGTTCATGTGGTTTATCGTTCTTGAAGTCCTTCTAGAGGATCTAACAGTCAACTAAAAATTATGTTAAAGCAAGAATGATTAATTCCATGTAGTTATGGGAAGTAAGGGGTTTAACAAAGCCCCATCCAAACTTTTCATTTGGAGAAGCCGTAGAGCAGGTCATTTTTACTGTCTGATTCGCCCAACAAACGAAAAAAAAAAAACAAACCAAACATCGTGTTTTAACTATAGAAAAAGCTGTCCAACGATAAAATATACAAAATACGGTGGTTAAATCGTGCGCAAGATGGTAGAACCTTTAGCGGGGTAAAATTTTGGAAAATTTTGTGAAGGAAATCGATTTGAATTTTCTAACGGGCACCTGACGGATCTCCTTTCAGAAACTTTACATTGAAAAGCCTCGCCTGAAAGTTCCGGAGAACAACGATAGAAAAAAATTAAAATAAAATTATATCTAGTTCTAAATTTGGCTGACGATCTGTGGAAGATGCAAATCGATAAGTTTTACATAGCTTCGAAAAAATAGATAATTTTGAGTTATTGTGGAAGTCAAATTCTATGAAATGATGTATATTGGTTATCTACCATGGGAGCACGGATTCACCGCAGTTTCTGCCTAAGTAGGTGCTCAAATGCATTCTTGGATTATTATGTTCGACAAATCTCCAATGCAGCGCGTACACCATACCGGGAACCCATGGCTTTGTATGAACTGTTATGGAGTGAATGTATTGTGTTGATGGAGGTACATATTTATTTTTGGAAGATCGAGTCAACCAGGTTGGCTTGTTTACTTACAGGTATTCCGGCATCCATGTGTATACCTGGCCAGCTTTAAGCGTTGCTAGTCTCTCGAAAGAGGTCTCAGCGATTTTGTTCGTAGATTGTAATTTATCATAGTGAGTATTTTTGGGGGTTGAACTTTTCGTCTGGAAGGCGAGACCATTAACCAGAAGGCTAAAAGTACGAAGCCATCACTGCCGGTTCCACTACCAACCACCAGAGACCGTAAGCTACCTGAGCAAAGCGAAGAGGCGAAACGGCGAGCCAACCAAATTAGACGAGGCAAGAAAAGGCGCAAGGCGATAGCAATGACCGGCTGGAGTTCAAAACCTGCCGATAATAACGTTCATCGGCATTTGGGATTCAAAGTCTGGCGAAAAAACAGTGAACCTAATAAAAAGTTCGTTACAAAACCAGGAGGTGAAATATTTGGACATCAGGTAGACCCGCTATTTTGCTCTCGCCGCTAAACCTCATTTCTAATCCTTGGATCATAAATTTAGGACCCCGCTATTTTTGGATTGTATTCCAACCCTGATTCATCGCCGTCAATTCGATTTGAATCCACCGTTACACCCGTCTGTACGCTGCTGTTTGGAGGTTATATTTGCCGCTATCCTACGGTAAACCCCTCGGTGGCCTTGTAGATTCAAATCTTCCGATGTTCGGATTTGAATCAGCCGTTGACTTGCCGCATTGCATCCGTCGCTGATTTGGGTTGAATTCCCACCGGTGAACTTCGGATCAGAGCAACAACAACTACGTGCCTGGTTCAGCACCCAAGGTGGGGCCAGGTACACAACTCACCGTATGATCGCTATGCCTCTACAAGAGTCGTTTAACCGAGGACGCCATAACCAAATCACCGCGTCAGTGCAAGGCTCCGACCTCTTCGAACCCGAGGTTGAACCGCAACGAGGATTGCATCCAGGTGGTTGCAGTGAACAGGTCAGATACAACCTTATTTTGTTTAGTGATTAAAGTGGTGGGCAAAAAACCAAGCTTGGATTGTGCAACTCAATAAATTATGTGTTAAGCTAGAAGGTGGAGTTGTTTCTTCCTCCGAACATTCTCTGCATTTTGCATTTTGATTCAGTAAGCTTGCCGACCCTAGGGATTGTTTAGGGAATCTCTGGGACGCCTGCCGACTGACCTGTGGCCGATCTTACACAGCTGGCAACTGATTGAACATTCTTATTATACAGTCAGTTATGAGAAGAAACACATCTTACCTGTCGGCAACTTATGGGACTCGAACAAAAAAGTTTTCTTGCCGACACCGGGAATCGAACCCAGTACGCCTAGCCTTCCATAACCGAACTCATGTCAGCCTATCCGCTAGACCACATCGACGCTTAAATTTCATGAAATGAAGAACGTCAACAAAACTAGCCTTGATTAAAAAAAAAACGGTAGTTTATAGTGTGCAATATTGGTAGCGCATATGTTGCCCAAAATTTTAGTCAATAAACTTATTCATTAAACGCTATCTCAAAAACTACCAGACAGATCGCCACTATATTACTAGGAATAAAGAGTACCCGGAGCATAGTAAGCACTCCATTTGGCCACGAATATATTAATTTTCTATAAATTTTCATGAGGAACAATTTTGCAGTTCCTATACAGTCCTATTTAGCCAATTGAATTATAGAGCTACAGCTTGACTTGTTTCAACTGACGATTTGGCCTATTGGTTAGATGTCGGAGAGGAAATCAAAAGACTCGAGTTCGATTCCTGGTGGTGTGGCTCCTCTACTTATCGTTGGCTTCGCCTGCGATGTACTTTCCCCCACCGTCTTGATCTTCTGCTTGTGAGCCGTTCAGGTGTTCATCGAAGTGCTGCTTCTACCTTTTGATCACCTCACGATTGTCCGTCAGGATGCCTTCGTCCTTATCCCGGCACATTTCGGCGTGCGACACGAAGCACTTGCGGGATTCTTTGAGCTTCTGATAGAACTTTCGTGTTTCCTGGGAACAATACAGCTGCTCCAGCTCCTCGAGCTTCTCCTCCCCTGGATAATGCGGATTCGCTGGCGCTTCCGTTGTCGGTGATTTTCCACGTTTTGTTCTTCGCGTTCTTCGCACAACTGCCGACCGCGTGGCGCTCTCTTTGTCTTCCGCCCTCTTACACTCCACATGCCCGATGATGTTCTCAGGAAAGCTATTGATGTCTGTCTTGATGGTATACCAACAGTCCTCGAGTGGGGCTTCGTCTAACTCGCTCTCTGCCGGTAGTAGTCCGACTTGATGTTGGTGTCTCGATACGATCTGACGTTGATGATATCCGAGAAGTGTCAGCTGTCTATTCCCACGAATTCCTCCTCCTGGCCAACCTGAGCGTCGAAATCCCCAACGACGATCTCGATATCATGTTTTGGGCAGCGGTCGTATTCATGCTCCAGCAACGCGTAGAATTTGTCTTCGTCGTCACCGGTACTTCCGAGGTTAGGGCTGTGCACGTTGATGATGCTGATGTTGAAGAATCGGCCCTTGATTCTCAACCAACACATTCGTGGATCGATCGGTCACCACCCGATCATGCGATTTCTCATCTTCCCCATCATAGTGATGTGTCTAAAGCTGTCCCAAGCTCGTGTGTGTTGCCTGGAACGTTCGTATCCTGGAACCCCTCCAGCATACTGCCTGCAGCGCTACGATGTCGAATTTGCGACTCTTTAATTCGTTGAAGAGCACAAGAATCTGCCCACAAAACTTAGAGATCGGCAGTTCCATGTTCCAAGTTTCCAATCGCTAGTCTCTTTTCGTCGTGCAGATCTTTGCCGATTTCCTTACATTACCTCGCAGGAGGACGTTCGTAATGTTGCTGTTTTGGGTCCCGAAGACCTGGATGCCCCTGATATGGAGAACAGACAAGTACGGAGCCCCCTATATCAGTTAGCATGCGGCCAAAGCATCCACCGGGAGTGGGTAAATACATGATCTTCACTAAGGTTGCTCGCACCCCAGCCAGCACCACGGAGATGTTGCACGTTATCTACAATTCGCCAGCGTAGGTGATTATTTTCCGAAAAGAAGTTGAGCTTAAAAAATATGCACTTCTTGAACTTAATTTATAAACTGCCACAACGAATGGTCACTTCAACAAAATTACGGGCCATGTCCTGGTTGTCGGTTTTGAAGATGACGGAACTTCGACGAGGGTGACGCTACGGCTAACCAACTCCTCTATTGGTCCGATTGCGACCGGAAACCGGGACTTTCCTTCCGGGAACCTCGGCCACGAGGGCGAACAAACGGTTGGGAGAACAGGTTGGTCGATCCGAAGGGTTCGTGATTGGGAATCGACACCAAACCTCCAACGTATAATCGCCCGGATGGTAATGGCTATCCGGGGCGATCGTGGTCAAATCCAGGCTGATTCAGGGATCAGAGCTCAGGGACAAAGGTTTGCTTCTGTCCCGCCAAATTGTTTCTTTTGGCCAGAACTTAGAGGGCCTGTACAGAAATCAGGCGTTAGTGTTCCGTATTTCGGCGGAAACAAAATGGCGGTTTGGCGTCTCTTGGCTTACTTGGTGTCTGGCTTGTGCACTGAAAACTTGTGTGTGTGCAGATATGTCTAGCACAATGTATGTCGTAGTACTAATTGAAGTGAGCCAGCACCAGGAAGCCACCTTTGACCGGCCTTGAACCTTGACCGGCGCTCTCCTAT